>NC_091692.1:10928560-11231590 GCF_041296265.1 Equus caballus | reverse complement strand
CCACTGTAAAAATTTTTTAAAGAAGTATAAATGATATGAGAAGAAAGATTAAAATAGAACCATATAAAATGCTCAGTTAAAACCACAGAAGGCAAAAAAGAGGAAGAAAGAAACAAAGAGCAAATGCAAAGAGTAGAAACAGTCACAAAGATGATAGATATTAATCCAACCACATCAATAATTACTTCAAATGTGAAAGATTTAAGTACATAAATTACAAGACATAGATTGTCAGAGTGTATGAAAAACCAAGAAAGGCAAAAACTGTAGGGATATATGGAAGGAATACAGGGGTCAACTGAGAAATTTCTCAATGGCCAAAGATGGAACAATTTGGGCAACAAAATGAATAATATATAACCAAATGAATTCTAACCTAAGGTATAAAATAATTATCTGTGGATAAATGATTAAATAAATTCATTAAACGAATACACAAACTTCCTGTGCCAAAGAATTTCAAATAACTTATGTAGATATTTCTCTCTCAAAGAGGTGGAACATAACTGTCTACCCCTTAACCATGGGCTGCACATAGCAACTTTCTTCCAGTGTCACACAAAGCACAATTGAAGACATTCTATAAAATGTCTGCAAAACGGTCAAGATCATCCAAACCAAGGAAAGAGAAAATGTCACAGTGTAGAGGTGCCTAAGGGGACACAACTACTAAATGTAATGAAATATATTAGGTTAAAGCTAAGGAAATCTGAATAAGAGTATGGGCTTTAGTTAATAATAATGTACCAATACTTGTTCATTAGTTGTGACAAATAATCCATACTAATATAAGATGCTAACAATAGGGAAACTGGTTGTGGGGTAATGGGAACTCTATGAATTATCTTCACAACTTTTTTTTATAAATCTAAAACTATACTAAAATGAAAAGTTTATTTAAAAAACACAATGAATAATATGGCAAATTTGCTCAAAACATTTTGAATTATTTGACAAACTTTCCCAGAATAGTTATTTTCTTATCTGTAAATAAAGTTGTATAAAAAGTATCAGTAAATTATGGAGGGTGCTTAAATAATTTACTTTCCAGAAAATATTACCTGCAGGATACAATTTTTTAATTAATATTTTTTAATAACAATAGATGAAAAAAATTGTAGTTTTTCGTTCGTCTTTTAAGATCAACTTATAAATTTTATTTTACTTCTAAATCTAGTTGATTTTAATCAGCATTTTTAAGAGGGATTTTATAAAATAAATAATTAGATTTTAATTACAATAACTGATGGACTAACAAACAATCTTCCTGGTCACTAAAATAACTTTCGCTAACTCATAAATTAAAATTACAGTTATATATATGGTGAATCTTGACTTCTTTTACAAATTCCAAAACTGCTTAGGGGTAGTAAGATTCCAACTTAAAATATCCATATCAATTCTTCATTACTTATTTTAAACTGGAGTCACAAACTAATATTATAATCTAATACTGCAAATTCTCTTAAAACAAATACTGGAAATACTACATAACCACATATTAGCATAAGACAGAATAAAAATAGTTATGCTAAGTATCTGCCCTCTTATTTTAATACCTAATTTTAAATGTTTCCACTTAAAATGTACTTACCTTACGGGGGCTGACCCCATGGCCGAGCGGTTAAGTTCGCGCAATCCGCTGCAGGCGGCCCAGTGTTTCGTTGGTTCGAATCCTGGGCGCGGACATGGCACTGCTCATCAAACCACGCTGAGGCAGCGTCCCACATGCCACAACTAGAAGGACCCACAACGAATAATATACAACTATGTACTGGGGGGCTTTGGGGAGAAAAAGGAAAAAATAAAATCTTTAAAAAAAAAAATGTACTTACCTTTTGCATAGAAATTTCTTCCATCTAAAACAATTTTGGAGTTCCATTTTCAAGCAAATTATCTAAGATACCTTTGTAACTGGCTGAGTTGCATATTGACTAGAATTCTTGTTTGGCTTTTAAGAGCTAGAATTGTATGCATGATAATGAGAGAGAAGGTAAACTCTATTTTATAGTTGCTATGTAAACAGGAATCCAAAAACTATGCTCTTTAACTATGGTGGTTTACTGCTCATGTCCCTCAGAGTCTAGTAACATAATTGTCTAATTAATGAGTTTAAAGTATCTAAAACAGCACACTAAGAATGCGGCTGTTCTTTTTTACAACTTCCTTTGGATTTTGCATTTCTTCGGCATTCTTAAAATAGTAAAATAACTTAAATTGCTTTCTGCTCATAACTTGGAGTTTTCCTAATTCTGTGATCACAATGCTAAGGTCCTTCAAATGACAAACAGAAACCTAGAATTCTACTACAATCGATCTGATGCTCCCATACGAGATCTGGATTAATTTGGTCTTTCTATATGAGAGGCAGATTCAATGGCAGTTTAACAAGAACATTAACCTCATGTGTTTACTTACCAAAAAAAAAAAAAAAAGCCTTAGAATATTAACTAAGAATATATATTAACTTCTTATAAAAGGACTTTGTATTAAATGGTATGATACCCAAAGCTCATCTAAAACACAGTCAGTGTTAGAGAAAACATGAGGTCTCTGCTTCATAGAAATGATATATATGATGTAGTCATTTGAGGCAGACCATTTTTCTCACTACGAAAAATTGGAAAATTCAGATGAGTTTTTTAAAATACCAGAAAGCTGCCGAAGCAAAGCAAATAGAAAGTGTGAAGATTCTGGAGAGGGGCTCCTTTGGAGAGTTGAGCTGACGATCTGCAGCTTCATTTTCTCTAGGACAATCCCCAACTCTGGGCAACTGGAAAGAAATTGGAAAGTCAGTCTTGGATTAGGCAAGGGGCCGCTACTGAGGGCAAAGATATTTGAAAAGTTTTTGAGAGTGTGGCTAAGTTTTGAAAGCCTCCAACCTGAGGCCAGATTTCCCTCAGGATATTTGATGAATTTTGAGGTTATGCATGGCAAAAGGCTACCGGGAACCCTGAAAGACCTCAGAATAAGAGTGGACTTTTCAGCAGTTTTGTGAGTCCAAGGAGATAAATCTCTAGGAGAGAAGGATTGTGATGTGGTGGATAAATCAGTCTCTTAGTTATAGTCCTGGAGAGCGATTGACTTTCTCTATCTCACTGGAAGATAAATGGGCACAGCCCCTGGAGGATTATAATACTACCCAGAGACTCTAAAATTTTTCCCTTATGTCTGAAATATAATAAAAATTATGAGTAATGACCACAGATAAATAAGGGAAATCAAGAAAAATAAAAAGATATCAGGGGCGATTCTGATATTGGAGTCAACATGGAAAGAGTTCAAAATACTCGTGGTTAATATTTAAAGAAAATATTGGAAAACAACTGAAAATAATGAAGAGTTGCAAATTTTACCATAAAATTGTAATGTTTAAAAAAAAAGAATCAAATGAGCATTCTGTTACTGATTTTAAAAATCTGAAATAAAGAATCTTATGAGTTGGTTTAAAAGATATGAGAACTGCTAGCATCTAACATACATATAAGTGGAGTTCCAGAAGGGGAGTAGTAGAGTGATATTTGAAGAGATAGTGGTTGAGAATTTTCCAAAATCATTAATCCAGAGATATAAGAAATCTGTGAAAGCCAGGAAAGATTAAATAGAAAAACACAATACAAATGACATATGGGAACATCATCGTAAAACATTAGAAATGAATGACAAGCAAACAATCCTACAAGCAGCAAGGGGAAATCAATATACCACATTCCAAAGGGTAAAATAGGACAGAAAGCAAATGTCTCAATAAAAATTACAGAAGACAGAATGTGATAAAATGACATATTTAAACACATACACCTGCCAACTCTGAATTCTATGCTTAACAAAAATCCTTCAAACATGCAGGTGATATAAAGCTGTTTTTACACAGACTAAAACTAAGAAAATCCAATGCCAACACAAAATTCAGTGCCGTTAGTCTGAGTATATATAGTCATATATACAATAAGTAGCAATAGAAATAATTTGTAGTACATCGTAGAAAAACCAATGATGAATATTTTAATCTTTGAGTAACAAATGTATAACTAAAAGTTAGCAGAAAAATAAAGTAATAAAATTATATAATTAATCTAAAAGAATAAAAGAGAAGATGATCATCAAAGGGGTAGTATAGTAAGAAAACAAATAATAAAATGATTGCTGTAAAACCAAATGTATGTATATATTCTATATAAATAGACAATGTCCTCCAATTAAAAGACTAAGATTTTTAGACTGGAAAAAGAACTCAAAGAACAACAAACAAAAAGTAAACAGATAAAAACAATGTACTGCTTTCAAGAGACAGACTTTATATAAAAGACACAAAATTAGAGAAAGAAAGGATGGAAGAGATATCATGTAAATATTAGGGCAAAGATAGCTGGCCTATTTAATTATTCTCTGCTATGTAGAATTAAGGGAAAAAGCATTATTACAGATAAGGAGCATTTCAAAATGAAAAAAAGCAGTCAATCTATCAAGATAATTGAGTAAGTTTAAATTACAATGAACCCTTAAACATACCTTCAAAATATATAAAACAATATTTGGCATAGCTGGAAAATGAAATATATGATGAGCAACGATAATGCTGGGAGAATGTAACACATTCGTTTAACATTTCATAGAGTAAACTGAGAAAATTAACAGTAAGAAAAGAGAAAATCTAAACCTAAAATTTAAAAAATTATTGACAATAAGAAGCAATGTATCCAGCAATGAGAGAATACATATTTTTTCAAGCGCACATGGAACATTTAGCAAAATTGACTACCTGAGTGATAAAGCAAGATTTAACATATTTCAAAGATTTGAAATAAGTCAAAGTATCTCTGAATTCCTTTAGAAATCAGTAGCAAAAAGACAGCCAGAAAAATTCCCACTGCCTGGAAATGAAGCAATACACTTCTAAATAATCATGGGTGAAATAAGAACTTATGTATGAAATTAGTTAGTTTTTTAACTGGATGATAATGGCTATATAAAATATCTAAATTTATGGGGTGTGGATAAACAGCACTTGGTGGAAAATGCATACCTTTAAATATATGCTAAAAAAATGGGAGAAAATAATTGATCTATACTTTAATTTTGGAAAGTTAAAAAAGGAAGACTATGAAACAGAAAAATGTGTAGATGGGAAAGAATAAAGACAAGGGCAGAAATCAATGAAATAGAAAAGAAATCTACCTTAGGGAAATACACCAAAGCTAAACATTGGTTCTTTAAGAAGTTTAACGAAGTCGCTTAAACTGTTTTTTAAAAATTCAGATTTATGACTGAATAGAGGGATATTACTACAGATTCTACAGATAACAGGATGAAAGTAAGCATACACGCGTTCATTAATTAGAAATGTTTGATACTGTAAAAGACAGTTCTCCCCAGAGACATATGTAGATTTAATGTAATCCAAAGTCAAAATTCCAGCATTTTCTGGTAGAAATTGACAAGCTAATTTTCAAAGGTATATAAAAATATAAAGTATCAAAAATAGTCAGTGAATACTTAAAGAAGATAAAGATTGAGGACTTATACTACCAGGTAACAAATCCATTTCAAAGGTCAAAATATTGAGAGTGCAGAAACAGTGCAGAGATAGAAAATAAAATAGCAGAATGGAATAGAGAGTCCAGAAACAGACGCATACACACACACACACACACTCACACACACACACACATTGGATATTCAGATGGATAAATGATTCAAGAAGCTTACTTCACCCATGTGAAAAATCCAATTCAGAATGTACAAGGTAAAGCAATCAAACTTTTTTAGAAAAAAAATAAGAGTAGCAATATTGACTTGAGTTAAGGAAGCAAAGATTAAAAAAGATACAACAAGCCAACCAGTAGGAAATGGAATTTAAAACCACCATGTGAAACCAGTGCACACATATAGAAATAGTGAATGAAAAATACTGGAAATACTTTGTGTTTTTGAGGATATGGATCAAATGGAAAGACCGTTAATAGACTTGTGAAAAAATTACTTCAGAAAATTATTTTTCAGTATATAGCTGTGTTAAATAAACGTATACCTTATTGCCCAACAATTTAATTTCTAGGTAGATACCTAACAGAATAGGTACATATACTCTTGAAACAAGCTTTTCAGGTTCCAACAGCATCATTAGTAATAACTCCAAACCACAGACTATATATATAGTCTGATATATATATATATTAGACTAGAATATTCTACAGCAATAAGTTGAATGAAACACATGCAACAACACGGTTAATCACAAAAACATAATGTTGAACAAAAGAAGGCAGGCGCAAAAGAGTTCGTACTGTATATAAAATTCAAAAACAGGCAAAACTCATCGACGGTTCTAGAAATCAAAATAGTGGTTATAGTGATTGGAAAGTGGCATGCAGAGGGCTTTGGGCTGTTGGTAAGGTTTTATCTTTAATCTGGGTGCTATGTACGTGTTTCTTTTATTAAAATTTATCCATGTGTTTATGATTTGTGCACTTTTTAATATGTGGGCTATACTGTAGTTAAAAAGTTAGTAATTCAGAAATGAATGTAGGGATTTCTGCTTCTTGTCATGAAGGATCCAATGAGAATGAACTTAGTCTCCCTACTGTAAAAAAAAATAGAAAAGTGGACAAAATAAATAACTACTGTTTTTAGATGTCAGAGAGCTGAAAGTGCAGAACTGTGATCCCTTAGAGTGAAAAAATTATGTGAGTCCTACAACCACCTCTTCTCGTTGCATGGAGCACGGTGGTCTCGCTGAGTTGAGGAGACCAGGAGACTGAGACCAAAGTTCAGGATGGCTGAGGTGGCTGAAGTCTATCTTATTTTCCCATCCCTCTGGAAAACAAAAAGCAACTTTGACTTGTTTTTTATGACCTCATTCACAGCACGTGTTCAATGCTGAGCACTCAAATTATTCTAGCTGAGGCAATATATGAAACTAGATTTAATAATCATTAATAATTTTGTCAAGCAATAAATAAAATAATTTAATATGGAGAAACAGAGTTTACCTTGGACTGAAAAAGGAATGTATTTTAAGGTATGTGAAACTGGCATTGAGTTTATTAAGGTTTTTCTCCTTGGGCACAGGAGGCACACGGACCAGACAATCAATGCCGTCACTCCCATACTCCCCACATACAGTGGGCCTTAGAAAGCAGGGGCCTTTCTCTTAGTCTTGAAGGAATCAGCGTTGCTTGTAACATAAGAATTAGCTGAGCCTCTGAGAGGCCCAGTACTGACCTCAGTCATTTTGTTCAGCAATCCTTCAAAAGCAGGCCAGGGGCTCAGTGGTGAACATGCCTGCAATACCGATATTTGTGCTGTGGAAAATTTTAGGAAGGGAATTCTATTTCCCTGAGCCAGTTTCCAAGCACTAAACTCTCTTTCAAATAATAAAAGAGGTTAGAGACTAACTTAGGAAACATTCAATTTTTCAATATGGCGTTAATAGGGGAAAAGCAAAGAGACAGATTGCATTGACAAGGAAACAGAAATGGATAATGGATATAATGGCTTGAGTTCTAATGGAAAAAATAACATTCTCCATGAGATTGTCATATTTTTTTAAAATGTGGCTACCATTAATAGTTCATATGTGGAACAAAAAGAAAAACACATGTGGTGGTATATAAATCATTACAAATTTTCTGCAAAATTAAGTAGAGAAATATTAGTTTCCTTTTGTGTAGTATCTCCTTCATTATTCATATGGCCAGTAATTTCTTATGTACTCAATATCGTTCATAGGAATATTTACTACATCGAATATTAACCTGTAGTTTTCAACTTTTTAACTGCCAATAAAGAAGAAATGTGAAGCTAATTTGTGTGTGAGAATAATAATTTGTGGGTTTTTTTAGTAGGTGTACATGATGAAAATTGTTAGATTCAATATGTAATCAGATGGCTAATCAAGGGACATTTCAGTTCGTAATTTTGTTAGTTGTCATGTCTATTATGTAAGATATTCATAAAAAATTAACCAATTAAAAGCTTTGAAAATCCCATGAAGTTGATGGACCCCTAATATTGTATATATGATCATAACCCAAAATTTTG
This sequence comes from Equus caballus, assembly GCF_041296265.1. Taxonomy (NCBI): domain Eukaryota; kingdom Metazoa; phylum Chordata; class Mammalia; order Perissodactyla; family Equidae; genus Equus; species Equus caballus. The sequence continues at coordinate 11,223,547 of NC_091692.1, read as the reverse complement.
TATAAAATTTAGGTGATAAAAGGAAATTTAAAAATATCAGATAAAAATCTTTGATTTAAACTATAAAATAATAATTAAGTAGCTAGAGAGAATGATAGCAATTGGATTAAAGGTAGAGTTAAAATTTTTTGTTATTGATATTACACCTTACATGTTTTATATTACTTATCTATTAACAAATTATTATAGCTATAGTTATTTTTAATACTTTCCTCCTTTAACCTTTACACTAGAGTTAAGCGATTAACGCACCATCATATTACAATATTAGAGCATTCTGAGTTTGACTACATACTTACCGTTATCAGTGTGTTTTATATTTTTATGTGTCTTCTTGTTACTAGTTAACTTCAGTACATTTCAGCTTGATGAACTACTTTCAGCATTTTTATTAAGGTAGGGCCAGTGGTGATTAACTCCCTCAACTTTTGTTTGTCTAGGAAAGTCTTTATCTCTCCTTCATTTCTGAAGGACAGCTTTGCTGAGTAATGTGTTCTTGGCTGGCAATTTTCTTCCTTCAGCACTTTGAATATGTCCTCTCACTATCTCTTGGCCTGCAAGCTTTCTCTTAAGAAACCACTAACAGGAGCTGGCCCCATGGCTGAGAGGTTGGGTTCGCACACTCCGCTTCGGCGGCCTGGGATTTTCCACCTGTTCAGATCCTGGTCGCCGACATGGTACTGCTCATCAGGCCATGCTGAGGCGGGGCCCACGTGCCACAACCAGAAGGACCCACAACTGAAAATACACAACTACGTACTGGAGGGCTTTGGGGAGAAAAAGGAAAAATAGAATCAAAAAAAAAAGAAAAAGAAACCACTAACAGCCTTATGGCTGTTCCCTTGTATGTGAGTAATTTTTTTCTCTTGCTGCTTTTAAAATTCTCTCTGTCTTTGATTTCAGACAGTGTTACTATAATGTGTCTTGGAAAAGATCTTTTTGGGTTGAATCTTTTGGGGCTATGAGCTTCTTGAACTTGGATTCTGAAATCTCTTCCCAGATTTCGGAAGTTGTCAGCCATTATTTCTTCAAATAAGCTTTCTGTGTCTTTCACCCTTTATCTCCTGTGACTCGACCAATCCATAGGTTGTTTCTCTTTATGGCATTCTATAATTCATGTAGACTTTCTATACTTTTTATCACTCTTTTTCCTTTGTTCTCCTCTGGCTGGATAATTTCCAATGATCTCTCTTCAACTTCACAGATTCTTTCTTCTACTTGATCAAGTCTGTTTGGATGCTATCTATTGCATTTTTCATTTCATTCATTGCATTCTTCAGCTCCTGAATTTCTGTTTGGTTCTTTCCTATGATTTCTGTTTCTCTATTAATCTTCTCATTTAGTTTGCATATTATCTTCCTGATTTTATTGAAAGAATTGTTTTCCTGTGTTCTTTTAGCTCACTGAGTTTTCTTAAAACTTCTTAAAATTTTGAATTCTTTATTGGGCAAATCACAACTTTCCATTTCTTTGGAGTCCGATACAGGAGAATTATTGCGTTCCTTTGGGGTGTCATGTTTCCTTGATTTCTCCTGTTCCTTGAAGTCTTGCATTGCTGTCCTCACATTGGATAAGCAGTCATCTCCTCCCGTCTTTACTGACTGCCTTCAGGGGAGAAATACCTTCTGTCAGTCCTGCTAGGGATTCTAAGGCTTTCTCAGAACTTTCCTATGAATACACCGGCTCCACACTTCTTGTTCTTTGTTGAGGGGGAATGCCTAAGTTTGTATGCCATCTTTCAATCCTCTAAGGCCAGGTCAACTGCTGACAACCTCCTATTTGTTTTCTCTAAGGTAGTGCTAAATGTTTAAGTTTGTGTACTTTCTTGCAGCTCCTCAGAGTTGGGCCAACTTTTTGAGCATGCTTTCTAGTTGTCTGCAAAGGCACACATTTGTTGCCCTTGAGAGCATGCACACGGAGCTGGCCACAAGGTGAGGGTGTGTGTGAGGCATGGAGCATTAGAGGTGCCTAGGGGCCAGCAGGGGGATCTGCAGGTAAGGCATCGCCAGTGGCTCATAGGTGGGCTTCCTGATGGAACCCACAGAGGTTAGTAGGGTCCATTTCCCTTTGAAGCTCTCGGAGAGCTCTGGCTGCTAGTCTCCCAGCCTTCCCCACCTCCAAGTTATGCAACACGCCTCAGTGCTCTGGATGGGATAAGAAAGAAGTGGGCCTCTTTGGCAACTCCTGAACAGATGGCCAAGCCAGGTGCCCATTCCCATGCTCTCACTTTCCCACTTGGGAGAAATCATGTGCTGAGGAGGACTCTCTTGGCAGCGGGCTGTGCCGCCTTGGAGGAGGGGTGACACAGGAAAGTGAAACAGTTCTTCTCATTCTCTTCAATGCATCAAATCTGGGAATTTTTTTGTTCCAACAGTATGCTGGACTCTCCTCACTGCACTCCCTGACTTCCACAAAGGCGTTCTTGCCCATGAGTGATTATCAAAATTGACTTTCTTTTGGGGGAAAGTGGTAGAAAACGTCTATTCCTCCATTTTGTTGATGTCACTCCTCAGGTATTGTTTCCTCTTACAAATGTTTTATTAGTCCCTAACTTATGTGTGGCTATATATAAACCTTTCGGCTAATTTAGAACAAATTGAGCCTTGGAGAATTAGACCACTGTCTCAAGCTTACAAGCTAATGAAAAAAGCTTAGGGCAAAGTGAAATAAATGTAAGTCATGTTTCTGAACAGAGACTAGGAAGGACAAATGAGCTCAATGTGGAGGTGGAAGAAGTCAGCCCACCGTTATATGCGCAGTCTCCTGTGAGTTTCACAGAGGCCATATGAGGAATTGAGACAGTCATTTTGGTGTCTACGTAAGTGAAAACTTTTGCTCCCACTCAGTATATGACCAACCATCTCAGGTAGCTATTACGCCCTCAGCTTCCCTTATCCAATCCACGCAGAAGACGCTCTGCTAATAGTTCCACTAACTCTCATGAGAACACAGATTTGTACAAGCTCTTTTAGTGGGCCTTATAGCTTTTCACTCCTCACTGCACGTGTTCAAAATGCTGCCTGGTAGCCACCTTGTGGCTTTCTCTAGTCCTGTGTGCTTGCCTCAGTTGTCAGTCACCCCCTCAAACACAGTTCCTGTGTGTTGGAAAGTCACTATTAAATGTCTTGCAGCCCTGGCTTCTGCCTGAACACAACACCCCTCAATGTAAGGCAGTCCAACCCCATCCAGCTCTTCTCTTCTAAAGGATACAAGACTCCCCTGCACTATCTTAGCTATTCTTCTCCCAGACTCCTGCCTGCATCATATCAGCAAGGGAATCTGCAAAGCGTGTCCAAATTTTTGCTTTCGCTTTTCATTTTTCAAACCAGATCAGCTTCTGCTCGTTTGGCTTAATATTTTGTACAGCATCAAAAATGAATTTTGTCTTTTCAAGTGAAATAAGTGAGAACTGCTGCAGATATCTATGCAACTGAGCAGGTTTCAGGCTCTGCCATCACCTATTTGGGAAGCAAAGGTTCCCAGATCCTTGTTCGAAGGCCCTGTTGGAATTAATAATAAACGGATGGTAGAAAGAATTGTATAATCATCTTCCACATGGTCATTTGCAAAAGTGGAGTTTGTCTCAAAAGATTAGGGGTTTAAATAATTAGGAGTTATAGATACTGCCAAGCTATAATGAAAAATAAAGTGTACATTTTGAAACAACACCCAGGCTGCTGATCTAAAGAGAGAGGAAGAGAGAGAAAGCCAGGCTGAGAGCAACTGTAAAGGAGAAAGCACATTTTACATAGCAAAACTCTGTAAAACCAGTGCACGCTATCTGGGTTTGAGTTACTGGGTATTCTGGATATTTGTGGCAAAGAAAATTAAATAACTTAATAGCATCATGGCATCCTCCAATAATCTGACTGGCAAGATCATGACAAATGAGGGGAAACTGGTAAAAGTTGATTTTTGTTATGAGTTTAGAAAAGGCATGACACTACGATATTACTGTATTTTATTGCTATCTTTTAAGAAAGACCAAGTAAAGATAATTAATTTTACTGCCCAATTCCTGATATTAGAATATATGCATCATATGTCATATTTCTGTTAGTATGTGGTAGACAGTAAATGTTGGGCTGTAGACTTTGCAAATTTCAAATTAGCCTCCTGGACATGGAATAAAATATCAAGCAAATACTCTTCCCCTGCTTCATCTCTTCCACTCCTTTCCTGACAGAAAGGTCAAAACTAGTCAAAGAAGTTCTGGACAATTTCATGAAAAGGCTACTGCTGTGACTAATTCATGCCAAATCTTCACAGTATAGCAAAAGTTTTTTTTCCAATTCAAATAATAAAATATACCTTAGCAAATGCTATAAAAGCAAATCATCTTATTCAATTTACATTTAAAATTGCTATATATTCTATAATGTTTATTTGGACTGACACATTTTAATTAGAATAGTCATTTTATCATTGAATATCAAACAAGATACACGGTACATCATTCACGCACCTGAATAAAAATGACAGGGAATATTAATATGGTAACCACACAGCACTCCAGATAATTGTTTTGTTCTACCACTGCATTTTATTGCCGGGGGCCACTGTGTGAAGTTGTGGATTTTTGGAGAGACGTCTAAATACTTAAAGAAGAGGGGAAGAGTATAATAAGTATACTGAACTCATGATGTTTAAAAAAAAAAATTTGAAGTGAAGAATTAACAAAAAAATGCTATGAGGAAATGAATTACATACAGAACAAAGATCAAACTTCCTAAGACCAATTTTTTCTCCTTCTCTCTATTTTTTTTGCATGTTTTTGTAGGCATGCCTCTGTGTGTATATCTGCATATGCAAATATATAAAAATAGTTATGCTATGAAGCTGCTGCCAGCTGGATGTGCATTTAAGGTGCAGATGAAGAAAGTTATGTCTACCAAAATCCAACTTCCCATTCTTAAAGTACAAAATATTTCCCTTTCCAGTTTTATCTTTCAACCTCATTTATCACCAGATTTATTTAAAGCAAAAGAAAAGCATTCTTGAACATTAATTTGTTTCTAAGTAATCTTTCCATCTCAGAGACAGCAAAGTTTCAGACTGCAGATCTGTTTCAAATTGTGTTTCTATGTTTTTGCAAGAAATTTCAAAATATGCAGACAGTCTTGGAAAAGCTGTGATTGGTTTATGGTTATCAGATTCTTTTCAGTTCCCCTCATTGTTTCATCCGTCAGTGTAGATGAACAAAGTTGCTATTAATAAATGATTATGTGCTGGTAGCATGAGGTCATGACAAATCATACAGAACTGGGGATCAGGATAGCTGTGGCTTTGATGCTGTAGATACGCCTATGAGTAAATTAATTCCCTTGGTGCAGTTTTCTCATATCTGTAAAATGGGAAGATTATGCTATATATTCTCTAAAATTCACTTCTAAAAATCAATCTGAAGGGCTGGCTCCATGGCTGAGTGGTTAAGTTCACACACTCTGCTTTGGCGGCCTGGGGTTTGCCAGTTTGGATCCTGGGCACGTGCCTATGCACCACTCGTCAGGCTATGCTGTGGCAGCATCCTTCATAGAAGAACTAGAATGACTTACAACTAGGACGTACAAATAGGTACTGGGGCTTTGGGGAGAAAAAAAAGAAGATTAGCAACAGAAGTTAGCTCAGGACCAATCTTCCTCAGCAAAAAAAAATATATATTAAAAAAAACCTGCCTGATTTCCTGTTTAAAAAGAAATCTGGGGCCAGCCCCAGTAGCCTACTGGTTAAGTTTGGTGGGCTCTGCTTTGGCAGCCCTGGTTTGGTTCCTGGGTACAGACTTACACCACTCATCTCTCACTGCCCAGGCTGTGGTGGCAGTTTACCTATAAAAAGAGGAAGATTGTCAGTGAATGTTAGCTCAGGATGAATCTTCCTCAGCAAAAAAAAAAAAAAAAAACAAAACTGAGTCATTTTTTAAGCAAGTGTTTAGCCATATAGAAGCTTGGCTTGCTTTCATTAATATCTAGGTTACTAATCACCTATAAATTACTTGAATTTCTAGGGCCATTAATAATTGGTAGTTCCATAACATTTCCACTTTGAAAGGAATATAAGAATCTATAAATAATGCCCTGGAAATGAAATATGTCAAGAATCTATAAAACAAAATTACTACTGCCATTCATTTTTTTAGAAAAAATGTATTCTGAAATGTCCCTTTGTTTAGAAAACTACATCTTATTAATATAACCTGTAAAACCATTCCACAATATGCATATTGATTTCAACCAAAATATTTAAGTCTGATGTAAAATTAAACCCCAGCCCTCTTTTATCTGTACTCATTGTGCCAAGAACCCTCCAGAAATTGATCATCTTGAGCCAAGTGACACTCATGTTCAAATATGAGATACATTCATATGAAAAGTGAAAATTAGTGAATTGATATGATTCTGGTTGAGCCATGTTTACTCTGTCATTTTACAAGCGAGCTTCTCTTTCTAATGGAACAGCTTGACAATTCTCAGAAACCCAGACTACTTGAGTGAAAATTCAATAAGTAAGTTAAGAATACCAAATGGTAACCAGGCCTTGGGGAAGCTATGGAATTGAAACACAACTTTTTTTTGACAGTTTGCAGTGTAGCTCTGGTGGTCTGTTTCAAAATCTGTCAAAAAGATGATAACTGGATTTAGGAGTTTAGTTTGATTTTTAAACCAAATAATCGGACAGCCTGTCTGCTATTACTGCCTTTGGCCATTTACAAAAAAAATAATCTGAGTTTTGAAAGAGCAAAATCATTGAAATTATGAGATTGTTGCTGTGGACTGGCAGAAGCATTTTTAAGTTTCACTGCATGAACATACAGGGCGACCAGATAATGAAGGTATCTTCACCGACGTCAATATGACTCGACAGCAAACACATCCCAAAGAAATGATCTTTAACAATTATGTCATGTAAAATGGTGGGGGAGTCATCAACCACTATTTGTTTCAATGGTGATTTTAGTTTCACTTTCTCAACATCAATAAAACAGTCACCTCCCCCCCCATTTATTATATTGGATACTCAAATAAAACTAAGGAAATTGACACTAGAATCTCATGACTTCTGAGTTTCACCAGGTTCTTGTTAAAAATCTACAAAGAAAAAGGAAAACCTGGAAAATACATTCCTAGTATTGTATTTCAAATTGTGTTTGACTGGACACTTATTCAAATTTTTTGTTGTATGAATCAGAGTCCTTAGACCTCAGAGTTTGAAGATACTTTAAAAACTATGTAATTTTAAACTCTCCTAATTTTGTATTCTGTAATATTTGCATACAGAATATATTAAATTAACCCATTAAGCCAAGATACTAATTATTTTAATGACTACTTAGGACAAATAACACCAACAATAAGTAATATTTATTACAAGCCTTCTATTTCCTACACACACTGTACCAAGTACCTCATGTGTGTTTTTTTCACTTGACTCTCAAACCCTTGCATGAAGTAGGTATTACTAATATCTCCATTTTACAATGAGGAGATTGAGGCTTAAAAAGGCTTCATGACTTTCCCAGAGCTCCAAGTCACTAAATAATATTTGTAGGTGATTCTGAATCATGGCCTACCTGGATTGATATAGAGATGTTTTGGCTGGTTTTTAATTTCTTTACCTAAATAAATAGTTACCTAAAGAAGTGTTTGTAAGTTTCCTACCTGATGTTACTTAAGGGAATTGAAATGGCCTACCAATAAGAAAAAAACTCAATGGTGGCTTGGTCTAAAATTTGTTTCAATTAATTCAATAATACAAACAAATTACCAAGGAACTCACCTCCATCCGATTGTGTCGTCTTTCGTCAGATCCATGGCTATTATTCTGAAAACGTGTGGCATCAAAAGGTATGTTTCCAAGAGATGGTAAGGCTGTGAGAAACCTTAGCTGAAAGGATTAGTATGTGTAAATCAAGCCAGGAAAAGCAGTTCGCATATGGGACTTTGTGTAAGGAAAAATAGAGGATTGATGAAAGAGAAATGAGATAGAGAGAGAGAACCCTATAATGAATATAACAAGTTTAACTTTCTCTTTGTTTAGGACTGACACTACTTAAGCCACTCCTCAGTCTCTAATGTTTTTAAAGCCCATTTATATATCGAGCAAGTAAAGAATTTTTTTTAAAAAGGTGTCATATCTAATGCTTATAAGATCAAAGTAATAATTGTCTCAGAACTCAGACAACTAGGATTAATGCTGGATATATGAGAACTGGTTTAAGGGGAAGACCGGTATGGAAATTGCTCAATGATCTCTAGACAGTTAAACACCACCAGAAAGGTAGGAGGATGAAGAAAATTGTATTTCCTAGAACTCTCTTCATGGAAAGTTCTGTGAAGAGTTGGAGGATGGAATACTTAGGTTGAACTTTGGCCCCCTGACCCTAGCGTCATGCTAAACTCTTGTTTCAGGAGATTCTGGTCTTTTGAGAAGTGGAAAATGCAAGTTTGGAGCTTGGAGTTTGGAGATGAATTTCTCAAGACAATATACTATTGCCACCAGCAATTTTTTTTTTCCCTTCTCCCCCTTGTAGATCTCAGCCTCTTCCTTACAAAAAAAGGTTGAACAGTAGTGTAACAATATTTATTTGAAGGGGTATCAGATTACGACCCTTCTTCGGGTGCCCATGTGTCTTAGACCAGTTCTGATTACTGCACGCTTGGAGGAGGCCTGGAAAGAATGTGCCACTGTTTTAGACAATTACTTATCTTATAAAAAAACCAAGCAAACGATGAAACCCCAAACCAGCAATAAGAAATCAGCAAAAAAACTTTATGCCATGTTTCTTCTTCTCTCTGTACAATATTTTATCACTTCCATCCTTTGGTGTTGGATAACTAACCCCTAAATAAACCATAATTTTGACTCTGGAGACTAAATCTATAAAAAGTTTGCCATAATTCTATAGTGAACTAAATATTTGAAAGAAGACTACTGTTCAGTTCATATGCAACTACTTATTCTTTCTGTTAATGGTAGGGGGTATTTGTATAGTCTGGAGAAAAATTTTATTTATTTATATTTGTGCTATGCGTTACAAAGAAGATTAGCTTAATTTATATACTCACAGTGTTAAATAGTTGAAACACAAACCCCCAAAGAATACTTGGACTATTTTTAAGAATCATTATAGCCACAGGGAGGAATGTTGGTAATGCAAAACGAAACGTAGCTTTAGGATTTCCGAGACTTGAAAAAAGATTTTTCCAAATGACACCAGTAGTGGAAGCTGTTTACAACCTGCCGAGTGGCATGAAGGACTATGACCTCCTGTCACAGAGCAGCACCTGGAAGACTTTCCCCAGAATTCCTAGTCAGCTGCCATTGGCACACTGGAACTTTGAACCTCTCGGATGTGTGCAGCAGCCAGTAGAAACAGAAATAGCTAGAGCTTTGAAAATACTGTTTATAATAAATGTTTCACTCTAAATATTATCTTTATACATTTACAAACTTAGAAAATAATCCTCCGAAAATTTGTTTTACTAGTATTCCTACAGGTGAGGCAGACGGAATTCCATAGTAAATCCCGAAAGTCAAAGAACAGAAAACGAGGACACAGCTCAGAATCAGAAGAGAGACATTCTCCGGAGTCACAACAGAGGGAGGATTTTTATCAAATTTCATGAGAAAGATTTAGTAATTAACACCAGCACCCTAGATCAATTCCACAGTTCATAAGTATCTATATGTGTGATGTGTGTCTCCAAACAAATGGTTTCTATGCTTATGCTCAAGTTCACTTACATATTGAGTGTTGTGTTTTGCAATTACATTTTTCATTTCATAATTCAACTTTTTCATAATCTAAATTTAACAAAAAGCTTAGCTTTAACCAAAAGTAATGGAATATTCAGACCTTTAAAGCAATTATTTACAATAATTTTAGAGACACAGCAAAATGCTTTTCAGTATACTGTAAAATAAAAAATACCTGGGCTGCAAATTATATATGTTATAAGATAGAAATTGTTAAATATATCTAAGTGTGAGAAGACATTGTAGTATTGTTTATTTTGGAATGATGTCATTATTGATTAATTTCTTTCCATATATTCTCCAGTTTTTAGATGAGTATGCATTATTAAAATCTTATGAATTCTTTAACCCTTTGAATTCTTTAACACACTGCTGTCAGTTTCTCCTGACTCCTTTGACAATATGTCATTGTTTCTCCCATCTTTTTATCCCTTAGTCTTAATTTGGACTTTTCCTGACACTACCACTTCCCTTTCATACTGCAGCTTTTGCTTCTTCAGTACCCCCTGGTCCTCCGGTCAGGAGAGCACCCTCCACTCCCCACGCCCACTTTTAGAACTTTGGCTGCACCATATCTCAGTGAGTTAACTCTGTTGATGTTTACGGCATCTGTTTTAACACTTATCTTCACAGCTTCTTACTCTTAGTCCCTAAAACACTCTTCCAAATTCCTCCTACGTCACGAGCTCTTGGAGGAAGAGACCATCTACTTATTTTTGCATTATTGTACATGGTGACCGGAACAATAGTAGTAGGAGGAGGTAGGAGGTCAATAAATGTTATTTAAATGAGTTTATTCTGAAATTTCAGAACAAGACTTGTTTTATTTCCTCCACTCTATTCCCTCTAGCTAAACCTCTGTGATTTTTAATATCTATGTTAATATCTCTATTATTAATGTTTTTCCCATTTTCCAAAATCTTTATATTCCGGTGAATTTTCTCAACCACTTCAATCATTCAACAGCACAGATATAACTGAGACCTTATTATCATTCAGAAAGGGTCAACCCCAACATCTATTCCTAGATACTTTTCCCACAAGCCCATTTCTATATAAATAAATTTTCATTCCTTTTTTGATCGTTGGTTTCTTGACCACCCCCCAAAAGTTTATAAATTTATAATTAAATTCTCACATTTTCTCTTAATTATAATTCTTGCAGTCTCTTTAATAGTCATGTATGTTGGTACAGTAAAAGATATTCATTTGGATTACGTTGTCTTATGTCTTTCAACTTTAGTTTTTACAATAGTTGCACTTCTCCTGCAAGCCAATGCATATTCTTGAGGTTGGATACTTTCTATTGATTTGTTTCAAAATGACTGACTTTTTGCTCTATCCTCTCCATTCTCCTACTGAGCCTTTACAGTGAATTTAAACCTTTCTGTATTATATTTTGCAGTTTTCAAATTTCCATTTGATTATTGCACTAGTTTCCTAGGGCTGCTGTAGCTAATTACCACAAACTGAGTGACTTAAAACAACATGAATTTATTCTCTCCCAGTTCCTCGGGCTGGAAGTCTGAAACCAAGGAGTCAGCAGGGCTGGTCCATCCAAAGGCTCTAGGCGGGGAGTGCTTCCTCGCCTCTTCTAGCTTCTGGGGACTGCTGGCAATCCCCGCGTTCCCTTCTTTGTGGCAGCATTACTCCAATCTCCGCCTCCATCTCCCCGTGACAGTCTCCCCTCCGTCTCTGCTATCTCTAAGTGTCTCCCTGTAGAGACACTAATAATTGGATTTAGAGCTCACTCTAATCCAGTATAACTTCATCTTAACTAATGGCATCTACAAAAGCCCCATTTCCAAATGAGGTCAAGTTCATAAGTACCAGTGCTTAGGACTTCAACATACTTTTGGAGGGGGCATAATTCAATCTGCAGTTCTTTTCATATTTTCTATTTTCAGCTGTAAGTTTGCTATCTTTTCTTGGATTACAAATTTATATGTGTATTTTTTATCTCGTTGAGCATAGTTATAATAGCCGCTTTGAAATCCTTGTCTTATACCAACATCTGTGTCATCTCACGTTTGCTGCTGTTGATTACCGTTTCCCTGGGGAATGAACCACAGTTTCTGAGTTCTCTGTATGTTGAGTAATTTGGGATTGTACCCTTTGCGTTTTGAATATTACATTGTGGAGTGTTTGGATTCTGTTAGTTTCCTCCAAAGCATGTGCTACCTTTGATCTAGCGTGTAATTAATATAGTTTAAACTCAAACTGCCAACTCTGTTCTACCCGCTGTGGGCAGCTCACTTTAGGGGGTTTTCATTAGCTTGGCTGTTTACAGACGGCTTCTTGCACACTGAGTCAAGTGTGCAGGACTTGGACAAATTTTATGTATAAACTGGGCTTCCTCTTTCCAGATCTCTTGTGCAAATTTCTCCCTCACTTTCTGGCTTCCCTGGTCATCCTGTCTTCCTTCTTCTTTAGGCCAGAAAGATAGGAGGTTTTCCACAAAAGCTTGAGTCAACCCGTGCCATGCTGCAACCCCAGCCTGCCCTCAGGGTAAAGCCACAAAGACAGGGCAATCACCCCTCGAGAGTTTATATGTCCAGTTTTCTGGTCTCATCTGAAATAGGCTTGCTTTTCTGCACTCTCCAAACCCATAAGGTAGTTATTTTATGGTATTTCGCCCAGAGTTTGTAACAATAAATAGCTGTGGGAAGTTCAGTCCACTGAAAACTAATTCTACCATATCAAAAGTAAAACTTACAACATCTATTAGACATATCTTGTATCTTTGCATTCCAGACTTGATATCTTAAAGTCTTGCTCATCTCGTTTTTATCTCTCTGTAGTGCATTCTGGGTAAATTTGTTGAGTCTATTTTCTAATTTATTGATTATCTATTCTGGTTGCAAGTTGAAGAAATTGTTTTTTCACTCCCCATTCATATTAATTGATAGAGAATAAATAAGAAATTGATGAAAATAATAACAGGAATTAATGAAGGTAATAATCCTTTTAAGAAGAGTCATAATGGATTCACCTACATTTTGTTTTATTTCTTTGATTCGTTGTATCTCCTTTGGGGAACATTGGGGTTTTTGCCCCTGAGGATTTTCTTTTACTTTTCTTGTACTCTATTCTCGATTTCCTATATCCGTATCCACATCCAAAACAGTGCAAGATAGTGTAATTTATCTTTGTAAATTGCTTTCAAAAATCATTATCATCTTACTAATTATATTGTCTGCACAATCTGCATTGACTATAGTCACATTTACCACAGATATAACTCCATTTCCTGCATCCCTGACCAACCGCCAGTTTCAGACCAAGTCGTCTGCATCTGCCCAAATAAATCACTCTAGAAATTAGAGTCTGCATTCTTCACAGAACAGGGATTCATTCTGAATCCAGACAAAATAAATCATAAAGGAGAGTCATGAAGTTAGGGTTGCATCCTAATTTTCATTAAGGACCTTCAATTAATGTTGTTTAAAGCTTCAAATTCATCATTAAAGTATTGTAAAATTGTGTCCATCTTCTTGTTTTATTTTTTTTTCCTCTCATCTCATCCAAATATACTAGTCACTCCGAAGGGTTTTCTCCTTTTTCTTGTCAGGATCTTTGTCCTCTCATCTGCTGCTTCACTTTATTTGTGACTTTCGGGTTTCTTTATTGGATCCTGCAGAAACTTAACAAGTCTTCTTGATATTTTCATGTTAAAGAGGATGGAGTCTGGATTTGATAACATATCAACATTTCAACTCTCATTATATTTATTCGTTCTTTTAGTATTAATTAATTCATTTAACATTCATTGAGTGTCTGCCATGAGTCAAGTCTTTGATGGTGAGAAATGTTATGTTTTCTACTCTTGATCTCATAGTCAAGTGGTGGAGACAAATACTAATATACTTGAGATAAGTACTATAAAAGAAGCATGAACATAGGAAGAACAGTTTCATTGGTCATTGTCAGCTAAAAGTCAGGTGCAAACCTAAATCGGATGGAGGGCTTTCAGGAATCATTGTTCCTATTACAGAAGTTATCACTTCTATAGCTGCTCGAATTCTTTGTTTCTTTATTGACTAAGAATTATGTTAATTGTTTTCTCCATAGGTTTAAAATGTAAGGATAATTGTTTTTTATATAAATTTTTAACCTTATCCAAGCATTGTAAACAGCGTAAGGGTGAAAAGTAGGAATGCCACATGCCACAGTGTGTCAGGATAATGAGATGTCTAACAAAGACTCATAGACATACAACCTGAAAAGCACTTCTTCATATCCACATTCTTGATAATTCTGTGTTTATAATTTAACATAAGCAAAGAAAACTATTTCTTTCAGTAGAATCGTGGGTCAACTCAAGGTAAGCCATTATTCTGTAAAAACATCTTTCAGAAATAACTTAATTAGGTCTTATAACCACATTTCTAAGGGCTACTGTTCTGTTATTATGTGTAAAATATAGGAACACTTCCCAATAAAGTGAAAATGAGGAAAACTGATATGAAATCTGCAGGAGTAAGCTAACAATTTTCCAGACAACAGAGTTATATATTTTGCATTATTGTTCTGAAGACCTATAGGCTTTGATTACTTGGGACTGCTATTTTTCACCCTTCCTAGCATAGCTGCAGATTTAATTTTATCGGTATGAGAAATATGAAGCTGGGGAATTTAATAATTGTTTCACTAGGTAAGGGATGAAGCAAATTCCATCGCCCTTCGTTTGATTACAATCTTCCCTGCTGGTTTAATTAAAAACATCCATGTGAGGAAGAAGAAACATGGTAGAGGATCTAATTGTTTTACTGTATTGGATGTAGAGTAGGAACAATGAAATCGAAAGGTTTATAGTTGTAAAACTTAAGTGTTTCATGTAAATCTAAAATGCAGACACAGGTCAGCTATAGACAAATGTCAGTAGACTAGATTCAAAATGCACTGCAGGCAGAAAAGATGACATTTATCAGTCATCCATACATCAGTAACTAAAACAATTTTAGGGTTGTCTAGACAGACATCTATTATTTCTGAAATTTAAATCCTTAGTAGAACGGACAACAGCAGGCATAGTGTCTATATTTAGCTTCACAAGAAACAAGAGGAAAGCCTAGGAAAAATTTCAAAAATATTTGCAGAGATGTATACATAGAAAAGAGTGTCTTTTCTGTTATTACATAGAGGAGGCAACTATATGACTAAATTAGCTTTTTCAGTTACCATGACACTGACCTAAAAAATTGTACCAAATACTGATCTACCTAGTTCAATTTTCTGATTTTGGGATCATTTACCAATCAACATTTTCCAAAAGAAATCTTTACTAACATTTTTACAAGTTTTTGTTTTAAAAAGGAATTGTTACTAAATCAAAAAATTGCTTTTAAAGCCAATTTTGAAAATGGTAAAATTAGTTAGCAGGATGTTGCAATTATGAAAATGTCATCTAAAACCTTTTCCAAATATAAGGCCAGTAAAGGATTGTGAGAAATAAGAAAAACTAAACAGAAAGGTGGATAGAGGAGATATAAATTAAATTTCAATCTTCTAAGAGAAAATAAAATGGGGTAGGAAATTTTGTTTAAAGTATATTTGAAACTATCAATTTAAAATATAGTTTAGAAAACCTGACCTGTAAAATAACAACTATGCTACAAAATTTCTAAATGGAAAGATTGGGAAAATGTCATATTTTAGAAGCCCGAAAAATTAAAAACAAAAAAGAAATACAAAGAAGCACACAATAAAAGCACAAGCAAAATAAATCTCAGTATCTCAACGGAAGGACTATTTTGAAATTTTTTTCTGCTGCTATTTTATTTTACTTGAAACTAGTTTTTAGCTCTATAGTTTTCTTATCATTGAATGATTTTTTGCTAATATTAATATACCTTTCTAAATATGGAGCTATCTAGTCCATAAATTATAAGTCTTTCATCCCTGTCTACCAAGGATATTCTATAGGTTCCACTACTTTTCACTGTTTAATTCTAAAAATGTCTTTGCTTTCTTTTTTTCTGTATTCTTTTTTTTAAAAAAAATAGAAGTTTTTAAGTCATCGTTAGTTTGAGGCTAACAATTTTGTAAAAACCTATCAATCATCTGGGTTTTCTAGTAATGGTTTATTTTAATGTACTTTTTTATATTGAGAAATCACGGCCCTTAAATGCCATCTATTTCCAGGATGTGCCTTTTCACCCTCTCCCCATCACATACCCCAGGTATGCATCTTTGTGACGAACATTATTGTGCTAAATATATTACATGGTGCACACTCCCTCAGTCCACTGCTTCTAGATCTTATAGCTGTAAATCACAGCTTTTAAATATTTATACATTCCCTTGAACATTGAACAAAGAAAGCCGAAATAAAATTTCTCATTTGCTCTTGGAGTAAAAATGCTTGTGCTGGTTAAAAGGTACTACAGTTTTCTTTAAGAAATTAAATTACACCAAATAACCTCTCCCTAAACCTTTGGGATTGAATGAGTTTGCCTGGGTGTCCAGCTTTTCCCTCATTAGCATTAAAATGATTAAAATGATTGCAGGTCTTTAATATAATCTGAGCATCTCTTTTTATCTTTTATTTTTGTTTTATCTGGAATTCCCTTTGGTCTCCAACAATAATCATCAAACTCACTATTTTTGCTAGACAAAAATTTGAGGCAATATCTACCCAAATATCCACCAAATCAAATAAATAAATCCCCACTCATTTAAAATTCACATTTTTTTCTAAGACAGCTGCAATGCAGAGTTCCAATGTATAAATATCAAGTTGGTTTAATACAGCTCAGGGAAGGCACCTCGCCCACAAAGAAGTGGCAGGGACCATTTTCTAACATCTCGAGAAAGAATAATCTGGTCCTAGATAAAAAATGGAAAACAACAATACCCCGGAATTCCTTAGAATCCCTGTAGACATCTCAAACCAATTTGGGGTTCATTTCCAAGATTTTATGGCAAGCCTGCTTTGCTGCTTTTTATCCGATGGTGGGAATTTCTTTGGTGTTACTTCTTACAGCTGCTTTGCCGTAAGTATCCACTAGGTGGAGATATAATTATATTTTTCTTCGGTTTAGGGCAACTTGAACACTTAAATGATGCTCTGTGAAAGGAATCTTCATCTTCACAATTTGAGCATGCACCTTTTAATTGGTGTTTCATAAATACTCCGATGTCAATTTATATTTTGCCTGAATATTATTCTTACGTCAGTCTATATTTCCTTTTTTCTGTTTTATTATAGATTCTAAAATATAGACTACTTGTTCGAATTGGTTTCATTTTTCTAATTTCCTTCTGTAGATGGGAATATACAATTGAATGAGTATTCTCAATTCAGAGTGTAGTTAAGTGTAGACCCCAGCATTATGTAGAGACGCTTTGAGACTAAGTACAGGTTGTTGGCAGGGATTTAATTGGAGGGGTTAGAGAAGAAGACGTGAGAGATTTTCCTTTTTCTCTAAGCCAGGTAAGAATGCTCCACTTAGCTCGATAGCTGCTGGGAAGCAGAGGGTATGAAAGCAAATCAAGTGGTTCCCAGATCCTGCAAGATCCCTCTTCATAAAAATCTCTTTCGTTTTTTTCTTTTCTCTTTTTTTCTCTTTCCTTCTCTTTTCTCTCTTGCTCTTTCTCTTTATCCATATCTATCCACCTATACCTATCCATGGGGATATCCATATTCATCTAGATAGACATAGATATATTATACACACATATATACATACATTTATATTAGGTTTTATATAGTGCAATTTATGTCGCATATACATACCCTATAAACATATGCAGTTAAGGACTTTATTTTAAAAAGCAAGAATTAAAAGAACATGCTCTTTCAAGAGGACTCTGTGTTTTTGTCTTTCGTGTGGATGCTTGTTTTCTGGAAAACTATTTGCTAATTACATATTACTAGAAATTGCATATTACTAGAAAGAAGAATTATATTTCCTCCTCTTTCTTGCTTTGCAAGAGGACGAAATGTTTCCTTGTTCAAGAGCCTTCCTGAAAACCAGGAACTTAAAACTCTTGGGGCTGAAGATGCTTTTCCCTAAGTGCTTAAGAACAAACTAGATACAAAACGAAGGACCTATAGTGACTGCCTTAAATCCAGGGGTGGCACAATTTCAAGAGCTAATGTGAAGTTCTGAGTTACCAAGCATAGTAACCAATGCGTGGAGGACAGCCTCTCTCACTCTCTTCCTAAGAAATACAATCCTAGTGTTCAAGGATCTTTTTGACAATACCACTTTCCATCTATTGCGACCCTTGCACACAAAGGCTCATTTGTAAATGACACACACCTATACAAAACAAGCAGGCAAACACACACACAAAAGTAAAGGAAGCTGAATTGCTTTGCTTTGGTAAATTGTTTAAGCTTATTAACTATGTTTGATCATATGTAAATGAACCCAATGTCTTTAAGGTTTGAGGAAACATTATTCTCCTCTCACTCTCTGTGGTTGTCTGTGCCTAGGGTCCTTTAATTCTGTATTATCATGTTCACAGTAACTTCAGCCAGCCATATTTCAAGCACCCTGCTTTTTTAAAATAAAATAACATTTTGTATATGGAAAGTAAATAAATCATGCTCAGTGAAACACAACCTTTTCCAATTTGAGTCTTTGACCAATCTATGTTGTTAAAATCAGTGATATAATTGCCCTTAGATTCTAAAAGCTTTTTAAGCCTAAAGCATTTAAGGCAAGCTAGTTTCTCAAAATTTCCAATTGCTTCCACTTGGTAGTATTATTGCAATGATAATGCTTGATGGTTTTAGACTTTTCATTTAGTTCCTAATTGGAGCAGAGACAAATGTTACCGATTATGAAAATGTTACGTTCTATAACCAAACAAAATAAATCATCAAAAGACAAATAGAGTCAATCTTCACACTTGTATAAAGAAAAGAAAAAACAACGACATCCTATTTCTGTTTCTAAGGGCAGCCACCTGGGCTTAACAGCAAGCATTTCTTTACCGTTTTCCCCCTTTATTTTTTGGCAATCATTTTAAGACATTCAAATAATCAAACAAAAAACAAAGAAAATAACTGGATATTGCTTTTTTTTTTTACACTTTTGATTTTCAGAAATATCTTTTATAGGGGCTGGCCCTGTGGTCTAGTGGTTAAGTTTGGCACACTCTGCTTTGGTGGCCTGGATTCAGTTCCTGGGCACAGACCTGCACCACTCAGTGGTGGCCATGCTGTGGTGGCAACCCATATACAAAATAGAGGAAGATTGGCACAGATGTTAGCTCTGGGAGAATCTTCCGCAGCACAAAAGAAAGAAAGAAAGAAAGAAAGAAACAAAGAAAGAAAGAAATATCTTTTATATACTGACACTAAATACTGTTTTGATACTGATACAACTACTGCTGTTACTAATAATGGCCCCCAAACTGCAATTACTATCAGTATTCATCTTCCTCAGAGATGACGAATTAAGAGAGTGGCTCTTTAATTTACCTTAAAGGCACAAAAGTCATCATGAACTTTCAAATAATTTTTTCCCAGCTCTTCCTTCTGCTACATGCTGACCTTCTATCTCGCACAGACTCTCTCTCTCTCTCCATTCTTTCCAGGTTATATTTAAAAGCACAGGAGAGATGAAAAAGTTTCTATACTTAATTTGATTTCTCTGACTCTTAAGGATACCTGAACCAGGAGTAATTCTTGCTATTAAGTTATATTTTTTTGTTATTCAATTCTTTTTATGAACTAGGTAATTTCCATGCATAATCTCGGATTATGAAACTGGACTGGGTGAGCTGAAATGATGACTACACTACTTACTAATCTGACTTTGATCAAATTATTTAAACTTTTCCTCAAACTCACCTATAAAATTAAATGATATATACCTGATTTTAATATTAATTGAGTTAATGCATGAGAAGTCTTTAGAAAAGTATCTGAAACAAATGTGAACTGCTACCTATTATTATTACTGTTATTAGGAACATGTGGAATATAGAACTGTTCAAGCATTTCTTTGTTGAAAATACTGTTGGCTTATTTTCAAATAGTCTTGCATGCTATTTGGCACCCTTCTTTTATATTAGCATTTATCACTTTCTCTAAAAAACAAGGGTTTTGTTTTGTGTCCTAGGGGCATTGAAAACTTGTGGCTAAAAGACGTCATGTGACTTTCTCAAAGTTTTGAAACTTATATGAAAAATACAGCTTAGGTTATGGAGACCAGTGTGTGCCCACTGTGCTTATTCACCACGTGTGCACCCTAGAAAACACAGTGCAATTAGGAGGATTGTCTCTATTCATAATTCAGAAAGAAATAGCAGTATTATTATAACTACTATTTTATGGAGTGACTTTGAATTTACAACTATTTTTCCTTACTTTGTTTTATTTGAACACCACAATAAATGTGTAAAGTAGGCATCATTAGCCCCAAATAAAAAAATAAGGCAATGGAGGCACAGAGACTTAAATAACTTGCCAAGACTCACTTAGCACGAAATAGTGGAACTGTGTCTGGGAGGCAAGTTTTCTATCTCCAGAGCTCCCATTCCTAAATAGATCATTAGCACGTAAATGGACCTTCAAGTTTTCTAGTCTAAATCGTCATTTATTCAATGAGAAGATGGAGGGCACAGAGGAAAAGGACGTGGACAAAGTGACAGAGAAGCAGAGACAGGACGAGATCCCTTTGTTGTACTTTCTAATTTCTAATTGACTTTTGTTTCTACACCACAATATCCTATCATCTACAGTTAAACAGGTTTTGTTGTTGTTGTTGTTGTTGTTTTGTGGAAGATTAGCCCTGAGCTAACATCTGGTGCCAATCCTCCTCTTTTTGCTGAGGAAGCCTGGGCCTGAGCTAACATCCGTGCCCATCTTCCTCCACTTTATGTGTGGGATGCCTACCACAGCATGTTGTGCCAAGTGGTGCCATGTCCACACCTGGGATCCGAACCAGCGAACCCCGGGCCACCGAGAAGTGGTTATGTGCGAACTTAACTGCTGCACCACCGGGCCGGCCCCTAAACAGTTTTTTTAACTACAAAATTTGAGAATGTCTAAAATTTAAAAAAAAAAAACCTCTCCCAATACTTATAATATTACACAAGTGACCCAGTCCTCCAATTCAGATAAGAAATGGTTTCCATAGTCTGCCCTGTTGAGAAGGATAGAGCTTCATCGTGTAAGATCCCCAATTCTGTTCCTTGTACAGTGGGAGCAGCAAATGTAATTAGCAGTGGCTTCTGATAGCAGTTCTTGCAATTGTGTATCTCTCATAGAACTGTTCAGAAGCCCTGGAGTTTGCTTTACCTGGAGCCCAGGTTTTTTTCCAAACCCCTATAGACTCTAGACTGCCAAAGAAAACAGTAGTAGGGATGCAAGTGAGGCAAAATTTCCTCAAGCAGTGATGGACAGAAGAGACGCTTCTTCGTGAACCGCCCATTTGCTCTCAATTACGACATAGGAATTAATATTTAGACCCTGTACAGGATGAGAATAGAATAACATTTTACTAACAGCATCTTCATTCAGATGTCAAATGTATATGGAAAATGCTGAACTTGAAGGGATTACAATTTGTCTCAATTTTTTGTTATGTGAAATACCATGTTCATTTAACAAAACATTTGAAGATAAAAATTATCATTTAATGAAGGCTTTGAAGATATAAATCATCAAGTAGATAGAAAGAGAAAAGTCCAGAAGGATGCACAGAGCCCTCTCAGACTGAAATAAATACAACTCTGCAAAAGTTAGATTTCTTTCAATTGCACATTCGTTCCTTCACTCATTTTCATTCATTTGTTTAATATACATTCATGCAACAAACATTTATTGAGCTTACTAAATATACAAGTCTACACTACGTACAACTAAGGAACAAACAAACAAAAAACGTATAGACTACCCTCTGAAAAACTAGGTGAGAACTAAGTATGACTACAAATAACTATTTTACAAAGTTGAGAGCAGTCGCTGTCGTGAGAGTCATTGTAAACAAGATTTAATGGAGGTATTAAGAAACAGGAATGTGTCCTCATAGAATGAAGAATTAGTGTATGGTTCACGAAGGCGGAAGATTTTGGTTGACTGAAAAGAAGATAGCTCGAGTTTGTGGCGTTACTGGCAAGGGCATTTAAAATGAAGGCACAAAATGAATGCCAGCAGAACGGCAGGCAAATGAGTGGGTAGTGAGTTGTTTATTTTGGCTGGAGCATAGAATCATTCGGTAATATATTAAGAAAAAAGATTGGAAAGAAGTCTTTTTTATTCTGTTTTCAATGAGCATTTTATACCTACAAATTGCTTTCACATATATACTTGTCCATGTGAGCAGTGACACACATAGAGGACATCCATTGCAGCATTATTGAAATATCAAGCATTTGAGACACCTAGGTGCCCATTAACGAGTAAAAAAAACTACGGTACTTCCATGCAATGACTACTGAGCAGCTATTAAGACAAACAAATAAAAGAAACAACAAGAATAAACCTAGACCTTTTCATGTGTACTGACACAATGCAGCCTCCAAGATACGTTACTATCAGGTGAAAAAACCCAACACGTGGAAAAACGTGCATTGTATGTAATCACTTGCATAAAAACAAGCAGGATATAAACGTATATGCTTAAATATGTTTAGGCTACCTTTGGAAGAAGACACAGTAATAAAAGTGATGGCTTCGGGGAAAGGGAGCTGGGCTGCTAGTCAAAGCTAGGAGGAAGAGGTATTTTTCATTGAGCACTGTTTGACACATTTCAGCTTTTACAGATATTCAAGTATTTAAAACATATATTATCTAAAGTTCATCTAGAGACGAATTGTGGAAAGCTAAGTTTTTGAAAATACAACGGGAGGAAAAATAAAATACACACTTGTTAGAAGCCACAGTGCTGAATTTTTTTTTTTTTTAATAGTAAATGTCCTGGGTACGCTCGAAGGCAGAAGTGAGGAGATGGATGGACGGAGAGGAAATGAAATAGAAGGTAAGTGAAAATTATAGGATTTAGGGCAGAAGTGGAAAGACTGGTATCTTAGAAGACAAATGTCCTTTCTATGAGGTGTCTAAACAGAGCCACTGAAGCACATATTTTGGACAAAAGCTCGTGGTTATTCTTTTGTTTGTATTTGTATCAACAGTGTAGTTGGGGAAATGTGTGGGCTGAATTCTTTACCTGGTACAAAGGACAACGCACAGTTGCTTTAAGGTAATGGTTGGATGGCTGAGGTCTGTAACTGAATAACTGCTTCCCCAGCCACTGCTTCTTTCTAAAACCTCTTGTCTGTGGCCAACCAGAAGATGGGGGATATAATCAAAATGGGAGGCATTGGAAGGCGGATTTAGTAATAAGCATGTTTACCGTTCTCAAGGGCGACACGTTTTTCTCATCTGTCACTCATTGACGAACTTGGTGTAATGACAGAGCCTATCCAGATAATTTGTTTATTGTGAGGATAAAATTAGGTAATATATGGACGACATTTTGCAAAAAAGTGTAAAATATTATTCAAAGATAAGGTAAAAAAGAAATACAGATGGAGAAGATTTTGCTTAATTATTTTAGTCTCTTCTTTGAAATAAGTTGCACTGATGGCAAAGTTTCATATTAGGCTGCGGCCTATTCAGTCATTGTCTAAGAAAAATATTTTAATGTTTAATGTAAATGTGTGCAGTTCACTGCATTCGTTCTGAAAATGGGCAATTACAAAATAAAATTTAATTTTGCTGTACATCAAGATTCATTTTGTTTTCATTTTTTGTTAATCTTAGTGTAATGTTTGATGCATATTTGGTGAATGAATGACTGCTAACGTTCAGAGGCATTCCAGAGGGTTGCTATGACTCCACCCTCTCCTGTTCCAAATTTTTGGAACCAATCTAAATGTAACTGAAAAAGTATCCAAACACTATTAAATAATGAAATCTCAATACAGTCTCATGAAGGTCATTTTTGATCACGGTTTCTGAAATTTGGGGAGCAGGGAATACACATCTTCCATTAAGGAACCATGGAGTAAATAAAGAGAAAACATCTTTGAGGTAGCACTTAACCTGGAATTTATTCTTTTTATTTCAAATCCCCAGTAGTCTATAGAAGCTGACTCATTTCAGAAGAGAATAGAAGACGACATCTTGAAAGGGGGAATACTGAAGAAAATTCATTGAAAGAGCAGCATGGTTGAAGGTACCACCAGCTCTATTTCTAACTCTATACCTCTCTCCTTATTCCTATCCGTATCCATACCCCATCCCTATTCTCACCCCCATCCCCGTCTCCATCTCTCTCTCTCTGTCTATCCCTACTCCATCTCTATCTATCTATCTATCTATCTATCTATCTATCTATCTATCTATCTATCTATCTATCTGTCTATCTATCTATCTACCTATCTATCTATCTATCTACCATCTATCCATCTATTATCTACCATCTTCTATCTATCTCTCCGTGCATGTGTGTGCGCATATGTATGAGGTATTAAATAAGAAAAACAATTTTGGCAATATAACTTTCCCTAATAGGGTCAGTATTAAACTTTGAATAATTTGTAAAGTGGAGGGTCACAACTAATTGAAATTAGTGTATCAGCTTTGATAAAATAAACAGTCCAATTGACAGTAGCATAGATTTTCAAGAAATATATAAAAATTTGAGATAAATAAAACAGGACCTGAATCATGACAAACATCCTCTCAGCCATTTTTTATCAAATATATCACCTCTACCCTAGGGAAATGTTTCAAAAATTTCTTTCAGTCAGTCAAACACGACCTTCATAATTCTTGTCATGTCGACCATGTCAGAAGTATTACTGCCTTCTTTTTAATATTTTTTATTTATATCAACTTTAGTTTCAATTAGAATTGTTTAAAGATTCCTTTGAAACTTTGAGTTTCATATTATAGTTACGTTGCTCCTCATACAGACAACACAAGTGCATGACTAATCAATATTCACCTGTTTATCTCCTAAAATTGTGTTGAACACTGTAATTTAACCACATTTCTTAACTCTGGTCTAGTGATAAGGGGCACGCAATTGCAAAAAACCATTACTTGGGCAGTTACTAATCTGTTTACGTAAACAGTAAACATTATATATGTAAAGCAAACAGTATATATGTTAAAAAGTAGCACCAGAATTCTTCTTAGAGAGAGAAAAATACGGTGCGATGACTTATTGGGAGATCATAAAATTCTGAGGGTCGAAGCAACAAATAATTTGTTTGTCAAAGAGGGGAGGTAAAAAGAGCAAAAAGAAAGATGGATTGGGGAAGGAGAGAGTGTGCTTCAGGGAATGACTTTAGGTAAAGCCCTGGTAGAATCTGTTATGATGCACAAAATATCTTACAGAGCAGAGAATATAATAGCCGGGCAATATTTTGGCAGTGGAGTGTGCCATGCTCCATGGAAGAACACTGTCTCTCCTCGTTGTTACAAACAAGCTATTTCTCACTTCCCACCCTCCCCAGTTTTCAGTAAAGTTGTTACACTTACTGCTAATTGGTGTGAGTGGACATTTTGTATAAATTAAAAGGACTGCCAAAGAAGTATGTTTCAGAGGCAAAGGTGACTGTGAGAATTTCCACTCTTCTCCAGGAATTTCAGGACACTTGAGAAGGAAGTTGGACCCTCTCAGTGTGGCAGTCAGGGAAATGAGAGGATTTCAGACTCAAGGGTCAGTCATATTCCAGTGAGTGCTGCTATTGCATATAGTGTGGATTCAGTTCTCAGCTACTTCATTTTTGTTTTTATCAGTTTTCACAGTTTCCCCCAAAAATAAGCCTTTAAGATTTTTAGGAAAAGGCAATGGAATCGATTGGAACTCATAAAAATTGCTGTCAGAAGTTTAGACTTCAGAGTAAGTTGGTCAAAAAGTAGCATCTCTGAAGAAGCTGGTTGTGTGTGGTGCATCCCAGCCTACGTGAACTTGCTCCTCCCCACTCTCAGGACTCCCAGTTGTCTTAGGTTGGATTCTCCCGGAAGCAGTCTTTGTGACAAAAGTTCAAGCACAGATAGTTTATTTGGAAGGTGCAGGAAACACCAAAAGAAAAGTGAGGAGAGGAGTTTAATCCCTCAAGGAAACTCTGAGAAATGCACTCGTCTCAGAATTATCCCACCCACCTCATCTCAGAATTACCAACCAAAGTGGGCTGGGGGATTTATACCCAACTCTCAAGAGTCCTTTCTTGAAGGATGGGGGGCAAGTGTGACATCGATTTCCCCAATACATCCAGCCTGCTGCATATGGGCCAAGTGACCAGGTACGAAGCCCGCTCAAGCATACTTAGCCCACAGGCAGGAGGCTGGCAACTGGAAGCTGGCAGGAGTGCACTGAGTAAGGTCTGCAGGATGTGAGCAGAGGAACAGAGAGCATCTGCCACCGTAACTCAATAGGCAAGGTTTTCTCTCTCAATCTGCCATAAGGCTAGAAAGAAAAGGGATCAGAAAATCAGCAGACTTCTTTCCCAAGGCTGCCTACTCTACCACAGGGCTGCAAAGTCGTGGTGTTATTATAGCACATGTGTGCATATACCAATAATAGTCTAGTTAGTTGGTTTGGTTTTTAGATTTTCCTTAACAATGATCACAATAATGTCCTGCCACACACTAATTGTCTAGTAACTACAGGAGCCATTCTAAATTTTTATGTAAGGTGACATCTGATCTTAAAATCTTTTTAGCGATACAGTGTCACTATACTCACTTTTAGGTGAGAAGACTAATGCTCAGTACGGAAATTACCCCAGGACAAATAACAGCAAAACCTGGCTATGAAGACAGATGGCAAAGTCATTGTCCTTTGTACTTTTAAAAGGCCGTTAGCTTTTAAAAGTTTGATGTGTGTATCCCTATGCAGATTAAGGATGGAAGAAACTTGGGTGATCCAAAGATGTAATGTGGGTAAAACATGATATAAAATGAGAAATAACAAAGCAATTGCCCTAGCCTGTTCAGGCTGCCATAACAACTTACTACAGACTGGGTGGCTTAACCAAGAGACATTTATTTTCTCACAGTTCTAGAGGCTGGAGGTCCAGGATCAGGGTGCCAGCATGGTTGGGTTCTGGTGAGCTCCTTCAGATGGCCGCCTTCTCACTGTGTGCTCACTTGGCCTTCCAGTAAGCCATGCAGAGAGGGAGTTCTCGTGTCTCTTCCTCTTATAAGGGGCTAATCACATCATGGGGCTCCACTCTCAGGATCTCTTTTAAACCTAATCAACTCCCAGATGTCTCACCTCCAAATACTATCGCATTGGGAGTTAGGGACTCAACATACTTATTTCGGAAGGACACAAACATTCAGTCTGTAGCAGCAATATAAGGAGCAATTCCCAAAAACATATTTGCAGAATGTTAACAGTTATGTGGAAGAGGATAGACTATGGAAGTCAAATAAATTAGGGAAATGTGAGCTTAAGCAATGTTATTTGGTTAATATTTATTTTGAAAATTTTAATTTTTTCCCTGCAAGACATTTTAGATTTTTTAATAGGTTAAATTATATTGTGACTAGCCAAGAAGATAGAGTGTACGTTTTTCCCAAGATTATTTGATGTGTACTCTTCCTTTTAATGGAACACATTCTGGGTAGACAGAATGGATTCTGAAATATTTGATACTAGATATCTCCCCCACAGATAAGTATTCTTCAAGTGGATTTGGTAGCAAATTTGCCATTTCAGAGTTCCTAAATTAAGTGCTAGGTTGAGCACTAAAAGTGCTTATGTTTTCTTTTTTAGAAATTATGCAGGTGAACACATTGCAAAAGGTAATTGTAAACGTCAGAGATGGGTTCATATGAGGAACTATTTCGTGATTAAGGTCACAAACTGCCCCTGATCATTTTCACACTTGCAATTATTCATAATTTCAGACTTGTCTCAGTCAGAGCAACTAAATTTCCCTTGAAAAATGGAGAAGGAAGCCAATCTCACTCAGTCACAGTCCAGAAGGAATTCTGTGATTTCAAGGACTTGCATGACGTTATTTTCTTTAAATTCCACACCTTATTTATCTTTTGGTAAATCGCCTTCTACTATCTTTTATCTTTAACTCAAATTAATAAAGTCCTGTGGTGAATTCATTTTCACTTCCTTCAAAATTTTCTTCAATGACAGAGAAGTCTCCAAAATCACAATAAAATATTTTTAAGGCCTTTTTTCTCTCTCCTAGACCAAAGTGACACTATGAAGTTTCACATAATTTCTAGTCTGCATCTCATAAAATACTGGCAAAATTTATTCAATTCAAATTAAATAGATGTAGCACAGCGTAATCTTTCTCTATTAAATATGTCACTTTTTGCAATTGTTTCTTAATATCCCTCACAGCTTCCATCTAAGATTAGCACTTTCTTTGCTGCCAGAGTTTCACTAACCTACTGAATTATTCACTGAAGCATAACCTTCAGATATCAGGTTAGAAAGACCTTGATTATGGCAGGAAGTGAACTGTATAAACCATTTTTCTTTAAAAGAAAATTTCTCAGTATAGCAAAGTCTGAAATGAGATAAGTATTAAATATGTGTAAAAATTAAGTTCCTAATTGATAGGAATTTAGCCAACTGTGACATTCCTGCAATTTGTTTATTATAATGCATAATACCATCCTAAGTACTGCAAAGCAGCATAAAAACACGTGCATTACCATAGTGATTATTTAACCTAAGAAGACACCAGTGTGGTTTCGAACATAACGCACAAAATTGTTGTATGTTAAGTCACACAATGATTTACAGTCTCTGAATATTCAGATTCATTTTTTAAAAATTGTATTTCCTCTCTATGTTCTATTCACTTTTCTTTCCTTCACCATGGTTTTGCTTTAGTGTCCTAGAGTACTAGAGTTCATGGCAAAGTCAGCAATTCACCATGGGCCTCACTGAAGCAAATTCTATTAGTAGCATCCATTGCTTTATCTCAATTCAGTGCTGAAAGGTCATTAGAATACCGACCGAGGAGACAACACTCTTGGAACACCTTTGCTAGTGTGGAAATCAGAAAACTCACCACTCACAGATCAGCCCCTTCATGACCAATCCACTGGGTACCCAATAGCTGAAGTGCAATCCTGCTATACAGGAGTGTGTTTCTACTTGATGAGAAGAAAATGCACAGAGACAAACACGGGTCTACATTTATCTACATTTATTCCATCAGCCATTGGGAGAGACTTTTTTTTCTACAATATATTTGACCTAAGACAGCATTCAAATGATTTTCCAAATACTCAGGTGGAGCATGTATATTTTAAATATCAGCTCACTTATTAATGTTAGGCTTCTGCTACCATTACCAGTGTTGTAAAAGTCAACACAACTTAAGAATGTCAATAGCGAGACATGATGCATTATTAAAGAGTGTGCTTTGATCAGATTTTCTGCATAGGTTCGCTGCTTAGATGGAGGCAATAAACTAAGAAACATTTTTCACCATGAATCAATATAAGTGGTATAGACAACATTAACTAATTTCTTTTAATGTTGCCCACCCTAACGCCAACAAAAGTATCAATTGCATTCTCTTCTAAAGTTTTAATCTGGCTGAATGATTATTTGAAAGGCATTTTATAAGCACTCAGGGAAGTACCAACTAAAGCATGTGAAATGACAAGTTGCTCAGAACGAACAGTGCACTGGGGGAGAAAGGCCCAAGGAATGTACTGGTAAAGAGAGAATTGTGAAAACACGTTTTCCTTAAAAAACAAAGAAAAATATTATTAGAATAAACATCACAACAATTTGCCATTTTGTTCAGGTGAAAAATTCATTTATTATACTTTTTTACCAATAAAATGTTTTTACTGGAAAGAAAACTATCAGAATTTGGGGACTTTAGAAGGAGTTACATATGGTTTATTAGAGTTCGAATGTATGTTTTCTCTTCTTTCTCTCTTCTCTATGAATTTTTATCCTATAGGTAGTTGGATTGTTGAATAAATATAATTGAAAAAGTAGAAGAGAAAATGTCTCCTTTTTATTGCGTGTGTATTATCCTTTGCCAATTTGTATAACTTAATTTACTTTCATCTGGCACTTCCATCTTTTCTGAATGGAGTATAAATTTAGAAAACAATAGTATCGACATATGTGTGAAAAATATCACATAAATTAGAAAGAGAAGGTTTGATCACGTGCTAATGAAGAATGGAGTGATAGGTCATTTTCCAAGAAAATTCCCAACAAATCCTCTTCCATTTGTTTCAAAAATGTGAGAGAGAGTTAAATTACAAATAATTTTCCTAGTGACAGCCCTCAGTGGAGGGAGGTTATGTAGAATTGCTCTCATGTACAATGATTAAGCCCCTAAAAGTACAGAAATGAATAGGGCACTGTCAAGCCCTTGGGGAATTCGGTCTTACAGAGGAGCTCTCAGTCTAGTCAAAGAGGGTGTGCTTTCTATAGCTCAGGGATGGCAAATAGCTGGCATTCCTCCTCTTATGTCACAAATATTTTCATTGGTCCTTTTTCTTGCTCATCTCAAATGAGACTCCAGAATCTTTCCCGAAAGTGCATCTGAGTTAAAACTACTTTGCTGTCTCTGAGTTAGTGGGCAATCCTCATTCTATGATGTTTCTGCTGTGTCTGAGATTACGTACTCAGGATTTACCTGGATGGGGAACAAAGGGTACCCATGTTGCGTATGTCAGGAAAATGCCTTAGTAGATTGCATTGAAGACAAAGAGCCTGATCATACTAATTTATTGGAAAGTCAGGAATATCTCAGTGTAAATCAAAACTCAGGAGAGTGTCTGAGAGTAGTTCTCCCCCGGTCATCTTCAGATTAAAATAGGACATGATTCATTTGATACCCCCGATGAGTATCATCAGCTTATAATGAGCTCCAGAATCATTCTGTACATAACAGTTATCAAATTTCATTGTAGTTTTTTATGTAATGCTTGCTTCCACCTGACACCACATGTTGTCTGAGGGCATGGAACATGTCTGTCTTGCTTCCTTCTTTATATCTGGTATATCAAAATGGGGTCGCTGGTATAGCATAAGTGCTCAACAAAATTTAATAAATTAATTGGATGACTATCTGAGAGTGGTTGATATGTAGAAGTTCAGACAAAATTAATAAAAAATCTAAATATAAATGCAAGGTAAGATGATTGGATACACCATATTCATCAGGCTAAACCCAGGTAGTATTTGGGCTTTTCAGAAGTCCCGCTGGTAATGGGTATAAACTTTGACGTACTCAGAATCACCCAATTCTTTTCTATTTTATTTTTTCTTTAGTATCAAATTCCTATTCTTTTTTATTTATTGGGGGTCATAACAGCTTATAACATAGTGAGATTTCAGTTGTACATTACTGTTTATCATACACCGTATAAGTATGACCCTTCACCCCTTGTGCCCACCCCCCTCTTCCTTTATACCGGTAACCACTAATTTATTCTCTTTGTCTGTCAGTTGGTTTATATTCCACATATGAATGAAATCACATGGCAGATCTCATGGAAAGTTAGTAATTAAGTAAATTAGGCATGTGTTGGGGTGGGAGAAGCTTTGCAGAAGGGACAAGTGAGTGCCAGGAGGCTAAGTTTCATATGGACCTCGGGATTGCTGGATCCCTGGAACCAAGGCATCGTGCAAGGCGGGAATTCTTCTCTCCCTTTGTTATCTTCACTTTCCCCTCTCTCTCTTTGTTTTATTTCTCCTCACATTTATAATAACAACTGTTATTGCACAGCAACCCAATGCAAGCAATACTTATTTTGTGTACTGATAGCTCATGGCAAAGCAAACCAGTGCATACCTGTTCTGTTAGTCTACTTTCACTGCATACATATTTTTGCTAGTGCTGTGGAGTCGATCTGACTCCTAGGGACCCTGTGTACAGCAGAGTGGTACCCTGTGCTGTCTTTTTTCACCTGCCTCTCACCTTCTGGTGTTATATCAGACAATGCTTCCACTACTATTCATAGGGTTTTCACAACCAATTTTGGAAACAGGTGGCCAGGTCCTTCTTCATGGTCTGTTTTAGTCTGGAAGCTCCCCTGAAACCTGTCCACCATGCGTGACCCTGCTGGTATTTGAAATACTGGTGGCATAGCTTTCAGCATCACAGCAACACGCAGCCACCACAGTATGGCAACCCACAGATGGGTGGTGTGGTTCCCTGACTGGAAACGAACCCAGGTCACAGCAGTAAGAGTGGCAGATCTTAGCCACTAAACCACAAGGATTGCTAAATGTATCTGTGAGAGATTTAATAGTAAATGCAGGAATTTGCCACAACAAATTGAGTGAGTAATTTTTTTCCTCCCCAAACAATTCCTTCTTATTAAGATTTTTCATGAGATTGCTAATTAAGACTGAGATACAGGCATTTTATTTAACATGTTCCTCTAGTTTGTCTGGATACAATGTTTATAGTGCTATAGGAAAGGTCTGTTGCTGGCATTCTGGAATTCATCAGTAGTTTTTGAAGTGCTGAACATCATTATTTCATTGAGACATCTTTTACCCCTGTCCCTGATGTCTCTTTTGTTACCAATGAGAACTATATCTCTGCTACCTGGTGGAGCAATGACTGTGGTTGGCCTGTGAAAATAGGCCACAAAGATGGCAAATGGAACTTCTGCTGCTGGTCATTTCAAAGCACTTGCTTCAAAACACACACAGAAAATTTGAGTGATGTCCCCAAGCCATATAACAAACTAGGTCAGATCACGCATGGAACAATTACTCATTTCTGTGGCCCCCTTATCACTTCCTTGACTAGCCAAGTGAATATTTCACTAGTGGGCTATTCATGGGAACCCAATCAAGATTTGTGGCAGGGTGATAATTTATTTCAAATTTATGATTGTAGTCCCAGTATATATTACAGGAAGTGGTTTGTTCTTACTTTCCCTACATAGAGCCATGTGAGGAGGATTCTCTGAGTTAGGTGGCTATTTCATGATTAAATCAGGCTGCAGATAGAGTAGGCAATCGGTTAAGATTTTTCAAAAGTGCTCTCTTACTGGTTTTATTTATCCCTAAGACTTGCCACTATATCTGAAATTTTCGCTGGAATCACTCCATAAGGATCCCCTCAAGACAAAGCTTTTAGCAACACTGAATAGTCTGCTTTAAGGACGAGTAAGAGACTGAGGAATTAAGACTCTCAATTACCAAATGCTGGAATATTCCAGGATTCTATCCTTAGATGATTCTTCTCCGTCAAAGCTCTCCCCCTAAGAGATCTTAACTAGACCAGTGCCATCAAATAAAATTTGCATAAACACATTTCCAAGTTTTATCTCACTCTAACTTTTCCACTGAACTCTAGTATTTTATGTCTGATTTCCTGTTAAACAACCTCATTTGGATGTGAACTTGGCATCACAAATGCCATCTGAATGCAAGTTCTTCTCCCAGCTTCCTTTATCTTAGCAAATATATCACTATGCGCCTGGTTGCACAAGTCTAGATCCTAGGAACTATTGTTGGTTTATTTCTTCACCTTGCACAAATAACTTATTAGTGAGTCTAGTCAGTTCTGCATTAAAAATATATCCATTCTCTGCACCCTGCCCAGAGTGAAATTATGAAAATGTAAACATGATTAAGATATTTTCCTGCTTAAATTTCTCCGGTATTTTCTCATAGAATTTAGCATAAAATGGCAACTCCTTATTAGGGACTCAATATGCTGCGTATCACTCTTGCCTCACATAGTACTACTCTCTCCAGGTTCACTGTGCTTTAATGCTTCAATCAACTTAGATTTCTTTCTTTTCTTACTGCATTCAGATCAATTATACCCAAAGAGTTGTCTCTGAAATACTTGGACTAGCTCCTTGCAAAGAGTTCCTGGACCCAATTCCAACGTGTGTATGTGGAGGCTTCCCCACGCCAACACGCAGTTCTCAGATGCCCAGCAGAATGTATGAGAATTCATCTCAATTCTGACACTACTTCCCTGGAGATAGAATCAGATTCTGCAGGTAAGGGGCTCAGTCCCGCAAGACCGCCCTCCACTTCAGACACCAGTCGCAGGGCCAGGTTGTTGTCTGTGCTTCTGACTGACTAGCTCTAAACCAGAGGTTCCCACAGCTTTCTGCTTGGATTCTATTAATTTTCCAGAACGGCTCACAGAACTCAAGGAAACTCGTTTACTCACTAGATTACCAATTTATTACAAAGGATATTTAAAAACACAAATCAACAGCCATATGAAAAGATACATAAGGTGAGGTCCCGAACAAAGTTGCTTCCGTCCTCATGGAGCTTGGATCCCAAGATGGTGGCATACGGAAGCGGTCTGGTACCCCAACATGGAAGTTCTCTGAAAAAAAAAAGGCTGATGAGCTGTCCTTTTAGGTTTTTATGGAGGCTTTATTGTGTGGTCATGATTGACTAAGTCATTGGCCATTGGTGACTGATTCAACCTCAAGTGCCTCTCCTCTCCCCTGAAATCAGGGGGTGGGGCTGAAGGTTCCAATTCTCTGATCACATGACTGGTTCTCCTGGCAATAAGCGCCCACACTTGAGTGGGGTTCAATATAAACAACACACCAATTTTACTTTTATGGCCCAAAGTGTTTTCGGGAACTGACAACAAGAGACCAAATACTATAACAAAAGATGGTCCCATTGCTCTTAGGGCTCAGGAAATTCCAAGGATTTGGGGAGCTGTGAGCCAGGAACTGTGGATGAAGACCAAATATATCTGAGATATATATTTCAGTCATCTGAATGACCAAATATATGTATTTCTTATAAATTACAATCTCGCACCCCTTTATTTCATTCGTGTCCTAATTCTAGGACAAAGAAGACTTCCTCAACTATTCAACTGATTGTTCCCCTAGTCAACCGTCTCACATAATCTGTACTGTCTTTAATAGAGTTTACTAATCTCTGAATTACCTGGCTAATTTGTTTGTTTACTTAATTTTTATCTGATCTCTTTTTCTGAGAACAAGAATCTTATGTCTTATTTACTATTCACAGGGCATATCTGAACCAATGATTAAAATATAGTAGAAACTCTACATATATTGTTTGAAGGAATATAGAATGGATCCAAGTAAGATCCTAGTCTCCTAATGTTTGGCCACATATTCTTTTCACTTAATTGGTGTATTAGTAATGAATACCAATGTAAATATTAGTTTAAAACGTACCGTAATGTATAAACTAGATTATCCTATAGGAACAAATTAACCTCAGGATTCTCAGTAATTTAACATACGACTTTTAACAATTATTCAAGGGGAGTCTGATGCCAGTCAGTGGAGTTGGTCCTCCATCCGGTGACTCAGGGATCCAGGCTCCCTACCTGTTGGGATATTGCTGCCCCCCACCCCGGGGAGGTGGCACACTAGCTCTTAAATGTTTGGCCTAGATGTGAGACAAGTCATTTCTGATAAGTTAATATTGGCTGGAGCTAGTCTCATGGCCTAATTTACTTGCAAGGCGGGGCTGGATTATTTAGGGGAGCACGTGGCAGACATGATAAGCAGAGCTGCCTCTGACATGACATTAATGGCAAGTTAGGCAAGTTATAGGAATAAGGTGTGGAGGGGTGTAGGAGAAAAGAGGTCAAGGGATTAAAAATCAAAAAAGAAAAGAGAGAGAAAGAAACAACTGAAATATACTGCTGCTGCTCTCTGGGCTCGACACACAGCTAAGGCAAGGCTAGTGTTAATCTGGCGAACGTATTTTCCCATTTGGTCTGCAGCTGTAGCTAACATTATTTCCTGTGCCTGATATTTGAAAGTTTGCCTCTTAAACTCCTGTTCTTCTTGATCCTTTTGCTCTAAAGTATCTTCTCACCCTCAGATGGCTCCACCCCAGGCTCGCCTTTGTGTTCCACTTCACAGCTAATCATCTTAGATTAAAACCAGAAGCACTTTTGCCTAATGGAGTTTCAACCAGAAAGAGAGAGAGAGAGAACTAGGAAGAAAGCTTCTGCTAAGTGAATATGTCTACTCATTTTCTCCTGTGTTTTACATGTTCTCTGGTATAAAAGAAATCACAGAAGTCAATGGATTAAATATAAATGTGAAGTAAGGAAATATGTGATAAAGAGAGGCGGATAAAAATGTACTTGAGCCCAATGGGCAGACCATGTGGTGAGCTGATATAATACTTTAATTCTGGCTTCCCTGTGGCTAGCCCAGGTTGACAACATTTCAAAGATGACAATTATTTGGAATAAATCCAAGATTATACTTTAAATAAAAATGTTCATAAATCATAGCTCTTCCACTATGAATAGGACAAGCCCATAAGCAATTACTTATAGGAGCAGTATTATCTTGCAATTCAAGCTGTTTCTTAAGTTGATTTGACTAAAAGCTTATTTTTTTCCCCAAAGTGAAAAATGAAAACATTCAACTTGTCTTGCTTTGTCCTGAATATGTAGTTCAATTAGATGAATCATTTATTCTCTCAAAAAGTTATATGAATGAAAAATGGGAATTAAAGAAAAGGGGGAGGGGAAAAGTCAGTATGTCTCGAGTGAAGAGAATTGGAGCAAGTGCTATAAAATGAAGCTGGATTTGTAGGAAAGAATCAGAACCCGGTCCACTCACTGAACAGTAAGGGCCACAAAAAACTCTGGACTTTGACAAAAAATCCTCCCTGTCTGCTGGTTTCCAAAACCTCCGAAAAGTCCTTTCCTACCCATTTTGTAGTGCTTACAAGTGAGCAACTCTGACTTCTAGTCCTGGATCTGCCACATACCAGCTTTGTGTCTTTGGGTGAGCTTTTAAACTCTTATGTCAGTTTCATCATTTGTACAATGAAGATTTAAACCTCACAGGGTGGGTTTAAATGAGATAATGCATGCAGAGCTCTTAGCACAATATTGGGCGCATATTACATGCTGCTATGAAGCTTTTGTGCTGGTAAGGGGACTATAAAGAATATCTATCTATCTATCTATCTATCTATCTATCTATCTATCTACCTATCTATCTATGTATGTACAGATAGGTACATATGTCTGTCTACCTATCTATCATCTATCTATCTCTGACATTTAGGCAATTAATTTATGAATGCTCACTTAGCTTATAAAGGATTATAATCTTATCACTGTTTTCCTATCACAAATTTATGTAACACCAGGTAATATGTGAAAGCTTTACTCTTTCAATCTTTTAGTGTGGACAGATATTTCTTGGCTACCTATACATGTCAGTGATATGGCAAATTCCTTTTTTTGTGTGTGTGAAGAAGATTGACCCTGAGCTAACATCTGCACCAATCTTCCTCCATCTTATGTGGGACGTCTCCACAGCATGGCTTGATGAGCAGTGTGTAGGTCTACATCTGGGAGACAAACAGGCAAACCCTGAGCAGTCGAAGTGGAGCGTGCGAACTTAACCACTATGCCACTGGGCTGGCCCCTCAAATTGCTTTTTAAACCCTGGATAAAAGTGTTCCAGGATGGGGTTTGCTCCTCACCCATTTGGCGTGGGAAATAGCTTTCACCTACATGCCAATGGAATAAGGTTTCTCTTGATGCAAAGGGAAGCTGTAAATTCAATATGAGTAAATGTTACATTACCAAACAGTGAATAAAATTCAAAGAAATGCAGAGAAGAAATTACAGAAGACAAATCCATATTAGTTCCACATTAGATTTCTTTAACATGTTGAAAAATACTAAAATGTAATGGGAATGGATTAATCCTACAGACAACTTCAGACAAAATTACTTTTCAAAATGGAAAGTAAAGATGGAGATGCTTAATATAATGCCAGTAAATATCCCCATGGAATAATTTTGGTGGGGGCACTGAAACATGCAAAAAATTACTCTAATGTCATCTGAAAGAATTTATATTACAGCAGTGACTTTTAATCTTTTTTTATTGTAACCTGCAGTATGAAGGATATTTAGAGTAGAAACTCAATCCACGTGCACACACACACACACTTACACACATATACACAAGCAAAAGCAACAAAAGTTTCATAAAATAATATTTGCATCAAATACATGTAATGAAGTCTAATATTTTCTATATTATTTATCTATTAAATGTTGATGATTTCCAATAAACTAATTCCCAGAATCTCAAATGGTTCATGACCTACTTACATTTAAAATACACTGTTTTACAAAATATTCTATTAAATTGTCAAAAATATGAATCTTTACCTTATCATATATTCACATCTATAGGAAAGCTATAGGCAGATGAGTGAAACAATAGAAAATCCTGAATTGTACCTGTATTTACCTAAACAATTTCATGTAAATTGAGGATGTAATTGCAATAAGTAATAATATATTGTACACAAGAGAAAATTATTAGTGTAGACTTCAGTCATTTTGAAAAAGTGATTCAAATTCCCTATTCTATAACTTACATCTATATAAATTGCAAATGTATTAGAAATATCTGGATATTAGAAATATATATTAGAATTATAGGTATAAAAACAAAATTACATAAATACTAGGAGAATGTAGAGATTATTTATGTAATTTTAGGTTATGAAAGGCCTTTTCCAAGCATGATGACAAAATCAGAAATCATGTAAAAAATTATAGAATCAATTACCTATAATGTATAATTAAAATCCAAATGACAACCTGAGAATAATTTGAAAAATAGGTAATACACTAACTATCTCTAATATGTCAATGCCTTCCTTAATGTTCAAAATAAATACAACCGGGGGACAGCCCATGGCATTAAGTTTACAAGCTCCACTTCGGTGGTTCTGGGTTCGTGGGTTCAAATCCTGGGTGCGGACCTACACAACACTTGTCAAACCATGCTGTGGTGGTGTCCCACACATAAAATAGAGGAAGATTGGTACAGATGTTAGCTCAGGGCCAATCCTCCTCACACAGAAAAAATAAATAAAATAAAATAAATATCACCAAAATAAAAAAATAATGTGTGAAAAGCATAAATAAACAATTCATAAAGAATAAACCTAAATCATCTGTAAGGAAAAGAAAAAAATTCAAGCTGATTATTAAAGAAGTTCAAGTTAAAACAATAACTTTTGTACTTATCAAATTGGCAAAGATGGATATTTAGGGTTATAATGCCCACTTTTATTTAGCTAACATTTATTGAGTAATTCCTATCTGTCAGATGGTTTTAAACATTCAGCATCACACAAACCAATAAGTAGATACTGTAACTACCATCTCTATTTATGGAACAATGAGGCTGAGCCTGTTCAAGGAAGTTGCCTTATATAGCTAATTAGTGGAGTCAGAGTTTCACACCAGGAAACCTGACATCAGAGCCCACAGTTTTAATCAAGAATGTGAAAAAAAAAATGTTGTTGAAGGAAGTGTAAGGTGGTACCATATTTCTAGAGAGCAATTTTACAAAATATCCCAAAAGCACTAAAAATGTACATGCTGTTTAGAATATCAATTCTATTTCTACAGCTTTACCGAAGGTATAGCTACAAACCTGTGCAAACAATTAGTCACATAAATTTCCATAAAACTTTTTTTATAATAGCAGAAAATTAACAGAAAGATGAAATTTTTATGAATTGAGTGCATTATTTGTGGTAATAGAATATCTTTCAGCAATTGAAATACTGCTTTTGTTAAAGACTTATTAAAAAATAGAGTAAGTATAAAAAACAGATTGTAAACCAAAATATAACATGAATTTTGCTGAAAGGAGATCAGAAGGAGGGAAGAGAGTAAAATCAGAGTAATAATTTCTGACTCCCTCCTTGCAAGTTTTTCTTGAACTGGCTGTGTCCATTGGCCTTGTTTCCCAATGAGACAACTGCCTCTACACAACTTTCCATCCTTCTAGGTTCCAGAGACAATATGCCCATTCTCATCCATTTCTACTTGGGGTTGGTGACAGTTCACCTGGGAAAAGCTCTGGGTTATTGCTCTAACCTTTGTGGTTCCCCTATACCCAAACATTTGTAACTTCCCTCCTTTTAAAATAAATCTTCTCAAATGTCCATTGGAGTTCACTGTGTATTTAATCAGGAGAAGATATATAGAAGAAGTTAAATAAACACCTATCGTTCTCACTTTGAATTCAAAATATAAGTATACACGCATAAAGCACTTTTAATATTTATTTATTAGTTAGTTCTATTCAGGCCTAATTCTGAAAAGGCATAGGGACAATGACTGACCGAGTAGAAATGAGTGTCCAAGGATACAGATTGTACTTTTGGAATAATGGATGGTGCCAAGGTGGGGGTGAAGGGATGCCAAAGATGACTCTGGAGCATCTTGACGTACCAGAGAACAGGAAAGCTGTCAAAGGTTACTGAGACAAATGGGACAATTTGAGCTTCAAAAAGGGTAAACGTTAAAATTGATCTAGTTTTTCCTTTCTATAGAAAATAAAATCATTTCTATATGAAATAAGCTAATTTTTTTGGATGAAAAATTAGTAAGTGTAGGTAGTTGTCCTTGGAAATATTTCTTAGTTTGGATATTTGAAAAGACTCATAAGACTCAACAGAACATACTCATTTAAGGCTATTTTTTAAAGTCAAAGGGGATGATACATCAAAAGAGAGAGATTGCAGGCAGGCATTGGGGATCCAAGAGACACTCCGGGGCAAGCTTCCCTCAGGTCTTCTTGACATACAGACACGCTTCACCTTTGGATTGAGCCACCAAATCTGAGCAATGAATTTGGGCTTCAGAAAAGCTCAAGGTGAAATCTTCAGGAGGTCTTTTCTGCCCCTGTGGTTACATAATCACCTAGGCTGTCTAACCGCTTATGTCGGTTGAAAACTATCAATAA
Source organism: Equus caballus (assembly GCF_041296265.1). Classification (NCBI taxonomy): domain Eukaryota; kingdom Metazoa; phylum Chordata; class Mammalia; order Perissodactyla; family Equidae; genus Equus; species Equus caballus. Next base: position 11,183,112 of record NC_091692.1, on the reverse strand, counting down.
ACAAAATGGCCCTGGGGCTTAAGGGTCACCAGAGGAGTTTTGGATTTTAAACAAAACATCATAAATTCCTCTGCACTTATCTTGGTCAAGAGTCAAAGCCAGACATCCAGGCATCCCTGGAGACAAAGAGAGAGCTTTCCAAGGCCAGCTGTAGATTAACTTTATCCTACAGTCTCCTTATGAAATTATTCCAGTTACTACGTGAAAACACAACAGTAGAATTAGAATATCACTATTTTGCAATCCCTAATGAATTGATGGATCTAGGCATTTTGCATTCCAGCTGCAAACATCACAAAAAGAGAAAAGATATTTTGTGCCCCCTGATGAAAAAACACATCCTGAGAGGATTCAGTCCTGAGATTGTTCAAATCTCTGGATCCAATTGCCAATTTCAGGAAATATGAAGGACAGAGGCACATGATCAATGGCACCATGAGTATGCCTTCAGCAAATCTAGACTGACAAACTCTGGTGGCACATTTATGGGTTCTGTGAGGTAGTATCAGTTGCGTGTTCTTCACCTGAAAAATTACATGGAACAGAAAGGATAGAGCAGGTAAATCTAAAGATTTTTTTAAAACTTAGGAGATATCAAGTTAAAATTTTGGCAAGACTATATTATAGTGACTAGGGCTGCACACTTACTTAGGTGATGGAACCATCAACAAATGCAGAAAGCGTGGGCTCTCATTGGGTTAGAGCATGTGGAGGGGTTTCTTGGCTGGCAAAGTCCTATTTTTTGACCTGAATGGAGTCACAAGAGTGTTTGCCTTATAGTATTTTACTAAGCAACACTATTTTTGTGTGCATAGTTTTCCAGGTCTGTGTTTTATTTTGCAGCAAAAAGTTTAAAGGGTTTAGAAAGAGAGATTGGGGCCTTGAGTGCTAAAATAAGGAGTCTGGATTTAATTTGATAACGTGCAATTATTTTTTAATTATCTTTAGGATAATCAACAGATTTTGGAGAAATATAGGTTTAAGTCTGAATCTGAAAAAGCAATTTGAGAATAGCTGAGTGACTAGACAAGCCACATTTAGGGCCATCTAGCAATAATACTTGGCTATTCTTGAGAATTCTAGATAAGATTTGAATAAGAAACTGTTCCTTCAGACATAACGGACATTGTGCTGTAATAGCTACAATGTATCTGTGACAGCTTCACAGAAAGAGCAACCTGGTTCAGGAAAGAGGGAGGTCCCAAGCACCCCAGGCATGCTGTGGTCCAATGCCACTGTACCTTTTTGCTTCTTGTACTTGTATATTGCAACAATAGACAGTCGAAAATGTGATCTTTGCCCCAAGAACATGTCTAATTTTTTAAAGAATTACTGATCTTCTTTCTGTTTATTGCTACTTCGACACAATAGGTAATGACTTTGATTTAAAATAGGAGGTTTATTGTCCTGAAAATTGCTGACAGGGGTTGGCCCGGTGGTGCAGCAGTTAAGTTCACACATTCTGCTTCGGAGGCCTGGGGTTCAGCAGTTTGGATCCCAGGTGGGGACCTGTGCACCGCTTGGCAAGCCATACTGTGGCAGGCGTCCCATGTATAAAGTAGTGGAAGATGGGCACGGATGTTAGCTCAGGGCCAGCCTTTCTCAGCAAAAAGAGGAGGATTGGTGGCAGATGTTAGCTCAGGGCTAATCTTCCTTAAAAAAAAAAGGAAAAAAAGGCTGGTGTAATAAACAAGCAAAATTACTGTAGCTTTCAAAGAATTTTTTAAGAAAGTAATCAGGACCAGAAGACCAGAAGACTAGTTATCATAGGATTTCCCTCTGGTTTCAAATGGTAAGAGTAAAACAGGGTTAAGGAGCAGTGGTGGGAAGAAATAGCCCTTGCTATAGAGACAAAAATAGATTTTCTTTAAACACTGAGTGGAAGGTGGATATTTGAGATAATATCATGATATATAACACCGTTAGGTTTTTTTTTGCTAAAAGGACAATAAAAATGTAGTTTGATGGTAATATTTACATATGTAAAGAGACTGTGGAGAAAGTATGAAGGGAAGGAAGGAGAGAGAAAAAAACGTAGATTTTGTACGAAGAACAGAAAGCAGCATCAACTTTCCAATTCTGAGCGTTAGATGATAGCAAACTCTCCTTTCCAAAATGATCTATTAGATCATCTAAACACTAGCATTCTTAAAAGGAGAAGCGCTTTGTGCATTTAATAACTGTCATTTTGTATTTTTGATATAACAAGACACATTGCCTCTTTTTCTTGATACGATGTCTGATTTCTAAGGTAATAAGAGAGGCAAATAAGGCTTAAGTTGCAAAGGTCTACAATGTTTCTGTACAATAGCAGGGGAAAATGCACACACAGCCAGACACATACAGTTCCATGTAAATGGTCAAACTGGAGTTACTGGAATTATTACATTTGGTAACACCTCAAGCTGGAGTGATAGATGGTCCAACTCAGCACACAGGAAAATGAAAAAGAAAAAAAAGGCTAAACACCCGCCTAGATATGCCTGTGATATGCTAAAAATGAATTTCAAGTACTAAAAGCACCACATAAGAGGAAACTATCAAAAAACTGCCAAGTTTGAGATTTAGAAACGTCACTCACTCGTGCTGTTTTCAAACAAAAAGCTTTTATTCTTATGGCAGGTTTTCACAGCTTAACAGATAAGCCTGTGTTAGGTGTTTGTGCACGTTGCTGTTTAGAGACTATTTTCTCAAACAGGGAAGTCAGTGGCGCATAAAGAAAGCAGAAGTTAATGGGTTAAAAACAGTGTAAATGTTACTCCAGTAAAATTACAGCTTGTTGTTCAGATGGATACCCCACTTCTCGTATAGCTTTAAATTATGGACAAATGCTTGCAATTGTGAACTCCCTACATTGTGGCAGCCTGTTCCCAGGCTTCATCAACCAGGGCTGTCCAATGGGATTACCCTAAGCCTTCACGGCGGTCTGCCAGCCACTGATGAGAAACTCATACGCCTGGATGTTAGATTGCTCTCTCTATTCCATCCTTGTGACGGCTGTGATTGCTGTCATGGTGTTAGGTTAGAAATTAGCATTTTGTAGCCCAAATTTTGCTATCCAGAACACACTCAGAAAAAAAAAAATTCAGAGAATAGTAATTTCTTCTGTCAAAAAAAGGACCACAGGGTTACCACGATACAGCCGTCTACAAAACTTAGGTCAGGAAACGTCGCTGTGTGGTCTTGGTTGGCAAAGCTAAGGAAGGGAGTGTTTTGCTGTTATCACAGCCCTCTGCTTAGAAACCTGTGGTTTTACTTTATAAAACTAAGACTGACTGAGGCAAATAGGATGTGTCCTTAAAAATTTTTAAATTAAACGTAATCTTGGTCTTTAGTATTAAGTTTTTAAAAATCCAAGTTAATCACAAGAGGCTAGTTAGTGCTAGGCCAAAAATCTAATTCTTAGCATCATTGCAGTTTTTATATCTAGAAGCAATGACAATCTAATACGTACTCTCTTGTAATAGTTTTCTTTTTAGATATATATGTCTGAGTAAACTATGAAAAGGTGAACGATAAAGCAGTTATGAAAATAAAGTGGTAAATATAATTAATTTTATTTGTGTTTATTCCTTAAATCATTACTACAAAATGACCAAAATAGTGCAATCATAGAAGTCAATGTTTTATATCATGAATGATTCTGTAAGTGTCCTTGTATTAATATTTTCTCTGTAGTCTGTATTTGCTTATATCTGTGTACTTGCTAAACCTTTATTAAATAATGACTGAATTTTTAGTTTTATGTGAACCTGCATTGTGGTTGGGACTTACATATAATTTAATTTCTACTCTTTAGGCTATGGATTAGTTACAGCAAAAAAAAATGAAAGTGATTTAAATTTTAGTAAGAAAAAATGATATAGTCCTCTTATCTTCTGATTCTTCTTAGGCTATCCACAGACATGCTAATTTCTCCTGTCATTAACAGTGAGCAGGCTAGAAGGATTCTGACATGTGAGGTGCACAGATTCTGTTAGGACCCTTGATATTTATCCACCCAAGCTTATCCGTCATCTTTAATCATGCAAAAGGCAGAATTACTTAATTATTTCGTTTTATTGAAAAGAAAAAGAAAGATTTACATTAAAATGATGACATGCAAGAAAAAAATAAATTGAAAATGATTATGAGGAGAAAGTAATGCAGAGACTACAGCTCCATTGGTTTTGTGATGCTCATTTAAAGCAATGATCTAGCAAAGCCGAGACATAAAAGCAATGATGATGTTAGCTGTTGAGGTGTAACCATCTTATCTTTGAATTCCTAGTCTGCATTCTTAGACAATTATGTGGGGAAGCTAAGACAAATAATTAAACCTTAGACCTAATTACCCATTCTTATCCCAGATTGAATTATAACCCAATGATAATCTTATATAAAGGACCATGAGATTGAATTATAACCTAATGATAATTTTATATAAAGGACCATGACCCCAAAATTTACAGTCAACACCTCGAAGATCGTTATACAAAATACTTGTTTTAATTCCAACAGCATAAAATAAGCCAAACCACTCAGACTCCAAGAATGACCAAGTTCAGTCTATACACAATAATGGAAGTTTATTTTTCTAGGGCAAGCACATTATTTTTGTTTTTAGTATATATTATCAGTGTCTTTTGTTTTTATGGGCAATAATACATGTTTTACATAAGCAATCTCTCTTATGCTGTGCTTTATACAGAATTGGATTAGGATATCTCAGAATAGTTCTTTGGATATTTTCCATGTTCCCCTGCTCCATCTTTTCTACTTTATGTTATGTGTTTCTGTTTTTCTGGTTGAAATATATAAGTAATTATTCCAAGGATGGGAAATTTTAAAAAGTTTGTGAAGATATTCAGTGACAATAATTTTTAAAGTCTTTTTTTTAATATTGCATAAAACAATGATTTTTGAAACAATAGTTAGGTCTCTTCCAAATTTTTTTTCTTGACCTCAAAATATATTGCTTGTAAGGTTGAGTTAACATATTTCTGAAAACAAGCTACACTTGAATAGACTTGTGTTTAGAATAATCAATTGCATCGAATAAACAGAGCAATTATACATAAGGGAGCTGAAATTGAGAAGGAAATGTTTTTTATCCTTCTAAGGCCAAATGGTAAATACGCTTATTCTTTTAACCTTGAATAAATAGTTCTTTAACATCTACTATGTGCCAAGAACTGTACTAGGCATTGTGAACAAAATTCTGGTCTGTAAGATATTTTATTACATTTTTACCCATGGCATAAATTATTTAAGAATCCCCCTTAAGAAAAAAAGACATATTCCGTGCTCTTCTAGACTCATAATTGGCCATATTTTCACTAAATTTGAATGTTTTCTGAACATATACACAGTTATACAAGCAATCAGCCACTCAGTGATATGAAACTAATTCAATATTTCAGCATATTCTGACTTTGTAGGGCATTCATAAAGTTTACTTTGAATTTAAATTGCACAATTTGAGATGATTCAAGAATACTACTGTTTTGCATAAAAATATATACAATCAACAAAACAGTGCAATGCAATTGGATGTAAAAAGTAAAAGATCAAAATAATTTTTATGTTTAAGTTACAAAGATTACACACAAACTACGGTAACTGTAATTTCAAAAACCATATAATCTATATAATTAGGTTTTTGAAATACATGATTTATGATATCTTCTTTAAGGACTGAGAAGGCATATATTAAAAATCAACCATTCTATTTCTCATCTAAAGTATCTTGAAATTCCAGATTCCATAAATATCACTTCATACCACAATCCATTTGGGGAGATAAAGAAAATTCTGCTTTTCTTTTATTTAATTTCATTGATGACTTTGCTGCTGGAAAATTTAAGAACTTACCTTTAGATTTTCAGACAGCCTCATCATTTACAATGCCCTATGCAGTTATTTTTAATATACAATAAAGAATAAATGGAAAATATTATAATATATCTTAATGAGCTCATAGTCTTTCAGAATTAATTAAGCAAATAAGCATTTTATTTTTACACATAATAAAACTTTAGTTATATTCATAAAGATATGCATATACATGTTATTTAAAATAGGTGTGCAAAATTATGTGAGTGTATGTTTGCAGTGAATTTTGAACTTTATTATTACAAAATAGAAATAATGAAATAGATTGTGCAAACTATTGCAATTTACATATTCTTATGTAAATCCAAGTGAATGCTATGAACAATTTTTTGAAAAGAAATTTATAATTTTTATCACAGCAAGGGAAATTTAATTTCCTTTTTCCAGAGATCTGTTTTAAATATATTGTAGTTTATTTTGTCACAGATGAAACCAGACCATTATTTATGCTTTATAATGATATAAAATTTAGTTAAAAATACAAATTTCTGCCACACTTTACTCTAATCCTGGTTTTCAAAGACAGAAAAATGCAAACCTACATTATTTGATTTTTATATTGATTATGGACCCATTGTGTATTTAAACCTTCAAATAAATCTCTCTTTTTAAATGTAGTTTTCCTGAGAGCATTCATAAACTTAAATTACGTGAAATTATCTATTACTTTAAAATGAAAATGAAAACTTAGGCTAACAGACAGAAGCAGTCAGAAAAACAAGAATTGTAGTATTGAATACTAAGAGAATGATAACAAATAAGGTTACTTTAGCTTTGTAGCAATAGGTGGCACTGTTACCTAAATACTCTTTGATTTGAATTGAAGAAAAGTGGAAATGGGTTGTCTCTATATAATTTCACATATGTAAACAAATGAGAACACAGACGTAAACTTTAAAAATTCCGGGGATATTTTGTTACCATTATTACTCAGTTATTTTTATTTATGCAGTCAGCAATATGTCAAGCAATAGAAATGCAGATTAAAATTTATGGCAATAAATATGATTAAATAGGTACATATTTAGTATAATTCATGAACATGTTGACTTTTTAATACAAATAAAAATAAACCACTTAATATTTTTTTCTGCAAAATTTTACCTTATAAATTCCTAATCCTATGGAATTTAATATTGGAAATTTTTGGTTGTGCTAAAAACCAAACAATAATTCAGAGTGCTTAAGCTAATTAATAAAATTCATTTTATACTTCCACATGTCTCCCTGCATTGCTTTGTGCAGTGGAATAAACAAGAAAATTATCATGTGATGTGCATGTATGTTAAATAGAGTGATTCTTGACAATATGCAACCCATTAGGCTGATCGTGCAGAAATGGGATTCTTTCACCACTGCCAACATAGTCATTGTTAACATCTGAAAGAGAAAATAAAAGGAATAAAACAAGCTATGTAAGTGTTCACTGTGTTTATGTGTAAGTGAGAATAGCAATAAAGAGTCCTTGCTAAAACATACACTTCTGTAAAGTGTGATAATAATAAGTTGACTCTACGGCAGGCAGATTGCAATAAGACAGTTTCTTCCTCTGGGCAGACACAGTCTGTCACCAGGACAAGGCTTGCAAAATTGGACGTAGGCTCCACTCATCCCCGATGCCTCCCACCAGCTTGGCAAGGTGGTCTGGTGCGAGCCACAGTCTGCGCCAAGCCTTGCAAAGTGATTAATGGCTGATGTTCCTTCTCCCAGAGTTTTCAGAAATGATGGCCAATCGTAAGACTTGATGGTCTTCATGACTGTGCTGTCTTGGACTTAGACACTTTCTATTATCTTAAGAGAGAATCACAGCACTGTGGTAGGTGGTGAGGTGCATGGTGCACATCCCCTTCAGGAATGAAGGACTGACCTTCTTACCTGCTGCAAAAACTTCCTGAGACAGGCCTCAGCTGCCAGCCCCCTAACGAGACTGCTTCTGCTGAAGAGAAGCTTCTGGCCCAAGGTCGCATTCCTTTACTGGGGAGACCCACACCTAGAGGAAAACACGGGCGTTTCAGCCTCCAACTTCAGACAGCTCTTGAGAATAACCTGGCTCCAGAACTTCCCATGGAATTGGTTGGGAGCTCCGTGGAGACTATCACAGCTCAGCTCGCCCCTCTCCCCAGTGCTGCTTTCTTACTTTCCCTTTCACAGGACCGGATCCCTCTGGCACTCGCTGATAACCCTCTTGCACAATAATCTCCATCTCCAAGCCTACTTCCTGAGCAATCCAGTCTGCGCCCTGTGCTAAAATAAGATGCAAATTGAACCAGCAGCCAGAGGGCCTTGGAATATAAAGTTCTCTCCACTGTGCTCTACAGCCAGAAACGGGATCGCAATGTTGGTAAGCCATTTCATAAATGAGTTCAAAGTGTGAATAACTGATTGAAGAAAAAACATCAAAACTTTTTACCAGCACCTAACTCTGCTTAATACTAGAATAAATGAATACTCAATAAATGTTTGAACTGAATGTTATACTGACTGGTTGCAGCTTAACAGAATATTTTTGTCTGTATTTATCGCATATCATTTATGTGTGACGCCACAGGGAGGGAAATACAGTTAACTAAGACATGGCTTCTGCTCTCAAGAAGCTCCTGGATCAGTAGCATTTCCAGTCTGTTCACAGCCCATCTTCATTTATGCTCTGTTATTTAGGGAGAATAGTGTCAATTGTGAGGAGCAAACAATCTCCAACCTTAAGCACTTTTTCATATGGTATAAACCAAGTCATATTGGGTAATTTGGTTTGCTTTTGTGTAAAAAGGAAATATTTCTGTTTAAAAAACTGAATTGTATTGTATTTATTCCTTCATCTGGTCGAATATATTTCAGTCGAATGCCATGGTTATTTATTAAAATTTGTTTTCAAAAAGAGATACACCAGAAAGTATTCTTATAAATTATTTTAATGGTGATCATAAGCAATTAATGCTTTTTTTTTAGAGCTACAAAGGACCTTACTTATCTATATAATTCTGCCGTAGTAAGACACGACATGTGGGCTACCAGTGTCTCCACCTTCATCCATGGCATCCTTCTCCCTATGGCCAGATGGAAATGGATTCTAAAAACGAGTCCCAGCACAGGACTCCAGGAAGTTATCATCAGTTGATTAAAGTTGACCTTGGACCCAATTTGCCGTCCAAATCTAGTCAAATTGCATCTGTTTATAATAGAAGGCACTAAACTGAGATTTAGAAAAATGAAAACCCTTGCCTAGAAAAAGAATGACTGGTTATGGCGTCTTGATTTTCCAGTCTAGCTCCTTTCTTATACCGCTTTCTGGGCAAGGATTTGTGCCGCTGTGCGATTAGACCACTGCATTACCAAAATTCTTTTTTAATGAAAATGAGAACCAGTTTATTGATGGATTTTTATTGTCCTATGCTCCTAGATGTATACTGTTTAAGACAAATTGCTTGGCTTCTGAATCATTGCATTCCATCTTGTGCTGATTATCATGCGGAATCTACAACAAAATTCAAGTTACTATACTTATTAAAGTAGCATTTTTCTAATTTCTTGTAATAGTAAGCCAATTATCAAAAGCCAGTAGCCAATTTCAAGCTTTCAACAAATGTTGGCATGAGGCATTATTAAAATTTCTAATGATTCGTTAAATTCAAGAACCAGATAAAAGAAAACTCAAGTGTCACAGTTTTATTACTAAGGGTTTCTTATCTTTTTTATTATAAAGCATATCTATCTTTTTGGATAGGGAAAATAATCCATAATAGTGGGCATATGACCTCTAATTCACTTTTGCAGTTGAATATGTTTATAGTAATGCCAATTACTATCATGGTTGTGCTCAGTTCATGGAGTTTATTTCATGGAGTCATAGTACTTGGCAAAGCAAAGCAAACAAGCAAACAAACCTCAATTTTTTCCAATCGCTAGAAGTGGGAATTTTAATAGTCTATAAATTAGAGCAATGGAATGCAATAAAATATGAAAAATGATAGTTCAGAAGATGGGCCAAAGAAGAAGACACAGAGCAGCAACTATATCAACACCTTAAGAGAGAGACTTTGAAAGTAATAATATCTCTTCATAATTGATGTTTTTAAAGTGCCGGGCACACTTTATTTATTTATTGCGATAACATTGGTTTATAACATTATATAAATTTCAGATGTATATTGCTATATATTTTGATTTCTGTGTAGATTACATCATGTTCACCACCCCAAGACTAATTACAATCTATCACCACACACATGTGCCTCATCACTCCTTTCCCCCTGCTCCCTCCCCACTTCCCTTCTGGTAACCACAAAGCCAATTTCTTTTTCTATGCAGGCACACAGTTAAGTGTTTTCTGAGTACTTTTATATGTTTAATATGTTTTATGATTTTTTCTTTACAGTTGGAAGACGAAGTAACTGCAGCACAGAGAAGTCAAATGACACATCAGTTAACCCAGTATTGGGAAAGACGAGATTCAAATATCCAGGTAGTATAACTTCCAAACTGGGGTTCTGTGTTATTGTACTGTAAGTGCCTCTTGGTAATTCCAAATAAATATTAATGAGGAATATGTAAAAATTATTTACATGAATTAATTTTACATTTTTTAAAAATAAAAATGCCATCTAAAACAATCTACAAAGACAAGATGACTGAGTCACAGCTTTGAAGACAGCAGCTCCAGAGTTCTGATTAGATTCCAGAGCCATATGGAACCCCTAAAATGACATGCAGAATGCTACATGTTTGTGTGTACAGCCTTACTTATGGAGAATGGGTTCATAGAATTCATAACAACCTCAGAGATCAGAGTGGTGACACCAAACTTTTACAGTGACTTTGTTAGTCGGTCATTGAACTTTAGTCACAAAGGTGTGTATTTACATATACCTGTACATACATGTGTATATATAATACCTAGGTCTGTAAATAAATGTACATGAATATTTATGAATATACATAAACATATAGATTCCTTGTAACTGGTTGTGTGCATGTTTTTAGCAGGAGACAACACTGTATCATATTTTGAGTAGCTCTTTAATCTTCCTTTCATCTCAAATACTTTTATCACAAGGGCTTATCTCAAAAGGTTGCGTCTGTGCAAATAATTTCTCAAGAAATGTTGTCATTTAGTTTTCTTTAAAGACTTCATATTTAAAGGAGCTAAAAAATTACAATCACCTGTTGACTTGTGCAAAACTCTCCTGTAGTAAATGCTGAGTCATTTGTTTGTATGCATGATGTGGTTTATACTTACTGTATACATACATAATAAGGACAACCTTTGAAAAATTTGGTTTTAAATGTCAAGAACCAAAAAGAACTCTATCATGTGTGTTATTAATATGTTTCACTATCTAAAAGACTATTCCATCATGTAGTAGGAATGTCACATTACCATAATTTTCTTATATCAAATGCATGCATTTAGCAAGTACATTATGATAGTGTCTGCCCTGAAAGAAGAAAACTCGCTTTGTACTGAGTTTAGTCGTGTGCTGATGCTGAACTGTCTAATCTACTTTAAAAATAGATCAATATTTTAAAAGTAATTGTTGTATCTTTCATTTAGTAATACAATACATTTAAATAAACTGGCTTTGTGTCCACAGAGTACAAAGTAAAATACAGTTTAGCAAAGATCTTGTTAATAGAATCAAGCAGACGCAATGTTAGGTAGACGAAGTTATATCTCTTTGTTTTACTACTTGTTAAATTGTGTATTTTATCTAAATTGTAAATAACTATTAGGTCTTCATTTAATTTTTGTCCTATATTAGAATAGTTTTTATGATTCTTTTCTTATGCTTATAAATCAAATATAATTTATTAGAGGGATTTTTTTTTGAGATTTAAATACAGTTAAAAAAAAGTATTTGTGCATCAAAGAAAGTAAAACCAGACATTTTTGCTGTCTTATTATAATATTTTTTAACTTGAATTTTAAAATTTAGAAATCTGTTAAAGACATAAACATTAATTATAGGTGGAAATTGTAAAATTGTCAATGTTCGACTATTTGGGGTCTTCGAATTTTCACATGGTTCAATTTAACATATCAAGAGATAATAATACCATTGCTACCTCATAATATATTTATAAAAACAGAGCTTTTATTTGTAAATCGATTATAATATTTATTTCAATTACATATTTAACAACTATGGTCACAACATTATTCATCCGCCTCATATATGAAACCAAATATTGTCTATTTAAATTTGAAGCACAAGTAATTGTGCTTTCATTAGAAGCCCCAAATTCCACAGCTTGAATGCATAGTTGTTATACTAACTTTGCAAAATTGTAGATACTGTAGTAAATTCTCTGTTACCTTCTTAGGTAGAGTCTGTGTTCCGGCAGAGATGAGGATCTTGTCAGAATTCTATGGTAAACTATCTAAAGGTTTGTTTGTGATGTTGCTTTCTGATCCTCAAATAACACATAGCAAGTATTGCTCTGCATTAATTGTGACAATAGTCTACTCATCTCTCTATACTTTCTCTCCTTGAGACTTTCCAACTTGCCATCTTGTAGTTTCAAATAGCATGCCTGTGCTGTCCATCCACACTATGTAGCTCTAGACACTGCTTCTCTCTTAACCTCCAAACCAGCATTTCTGAATTTATGTGTATATATCACTGAATATCAATCTTTACTAAAGACTGAATTCTGTTTACCTATAAAATGCCTCTCCAGAACTGGCATCTAAAGAGCGCTATCATCATCTCCCCAATCAAAATCCTTAGGATCATCTTTGTTTTCCCCTTTTTCCTCTTCTTTCCTAGTTAAAAAATTAAGTCAGTGTCTATTATTTCTCCAAAATAGCTCATCCTTCTCTTCCCACTGCTACTCTGTTGATTCTGGAAGTTATCGTTGTGCGCTAGGACCTACTTCAGTAGTCTCTCAATTTGTCTCCCTGCTAGTTTTCTGCTCTCCAAGCCATCCTTTATACCATCACGAGAAAAATGAGCATATTACTGTCCATTTCCAAAATATTTCATCGCTCCTAATTGTCTACCAGATGAAGGTGAGATGCCTTGGCTTGTTTTTCACAGTCTTGAATAATTTGAACTCTGCATCCCTTTCCTGCCTTTCTTCCAGCCTCACTTCAACTTCTTTCTTAAACAAATTATTCTCTTTAGTAAAAATTTTACTCATGGTGGTCCTTCTGCACGTCTGTCTCATTATTTGCCTTTGTAATATTGCATTCTAGAATATTCTCTTCCTTGTCTACCTACCAGCTATGCTCATCTAAACTATCTTAACAGTTATTCTCTAATTCATTAAAGAAATGACTTTGTGCAGCCTTTTGATAATCTCGCCGTTACTGTCTTGAGTCACAAATAATAAATCATTGTTTGCTTTGCATATTTTCTTTTCCCACCTGGACTATAGACTTCTTGAAGAGAGATATGATCTAACATTTATTACCTTTTCATGGCACATTACTGCTTACCGTAATTCCAAATGCTTAAAGCGTGTTCCAAAAATACTTTCCAACTTTGTATGGTATAAAATGCTAAACAACAATTGCCCAGTTTTGGTTTGGAAAAACTCAGAGAAATTTTGATAAGTTTAGAAATAGTAAGGAGAACTGCCTGCCTGGAGCAGAGGTTGTGTCTGAACAAGGGTTGCACAATCCTGTAGGGTCAAAGGAGGCAGGATGTAAGAAGAACGCACAGGTGTGCATAGAGGGCCAGTAGAGGTGAATGGCAGAGGGATGAGAGGGAGGTGGTTTATGATTACAAGTATTAAAAAAGAGCCTAGCAGAGAACTCAAACGAAAGTTTGTGAATGTCTGGTTTTACAACCATACTTCCAATTCCTTTGAAGACTGTTCCTATATACATTATGATGTCTGATTTTTCACTCTTTTTACATTTATAAATGTTATTAAATCTGATATAGTGCTTAATGCTTTCACAATTTAAATAGGTTTGGTTAGGAACTGTGACACAGAGAAAGTCAAAACCACATAGAAATCTGTACTGGGGACATCAACCTAACCACAACATCAACTGGTGGCCAAATGCACACAACTCAACTTGATGGCTAATTTATATAGGATTAGAGGGCATAACACCTATAGGAGGTAAATCAACTGGGAAAGACATGAAAGCCTGAAATCTAAGCTGAAATTTGTTGCTAGTGTTAGTTATGGTAATGGTTGAAATGATGAAAATCGCAAGGTGGTGGTGGTAGTGGTGGTGGCAATGATGTTGGTGATGTCTTTTGCTCTGCATTATTTTAATTAGTAGAGTGTAAATTAGGGAATTCAAAGTAGAATGCCAGTTCTTTAAGTACGAGCTAAACAGTACAAGGTAGGCACTGTTGTACCATCGATGCCAAATAAGCACCCTTGGTTCACAGCCTTCACAGTAATAATGAACCTTACTGCCCAAAATCATCTAGGGAATGATATGTGGTATAAATAAAGAAAGAAAATACTATATGATTTCTGACTTCAGTTAGTCAATGTTGGTGCAGGGCTATAGCAATAGATACTCCCAGGGCATTTTTTTGTTCAATATGGTGTCGCCTGAAGTTATGCAATACCACAGACCCAGCTGGACCTGGTATATCCATACACATAGCTATTGACCCAATGGAGATTTCAAATATCAGTTTACCATCTCATTTGATCAAGGTCAAATTGCTTATAAAAATTTGTTTGTATTTTCAGTTTTCAGTAAAATGGTTTCATTGTTTATCATCAATTCAAATTCATAGAACTATTTATCACTACAAATGTGTCAAAGAGTGCATGTCTGTAGTTTCTGAAATAAACAAAGCTAGACACACAATAACAAATAAAACCAACAAAATCATGTTGTCTCCTCAAAAGAGCATTGATTAATCATTTATTTAGATTTTTATCATATTGACAACTTAATAATCACAGCTGATTGTACGTATAGATTTGATTTGAATGTGTTAGATGGCAACTCTTTAAAATCATAGGAAAACGTTATGATGCTTTCTGGGAGATGCTATTTATAATTAAAGATAATAAATTGACATCTCTGAATTCATTTCTATGTTAGGCTAAAAAATCTAGATTGTTTGCACTTCTTTTCTTTCCTTTTCTGAATTTTTGAGATCTTCCAAATGACCTCTTGGGTTTCCCAAATGTTATGAAAAATTATCCCAGAAACTCCAATGCTGGACCATGCTGTCACTAAGAACAACTATGATAACAGAATCAAAACACACTTGTTACTTAAAGTCTCAACACATTCTGTAAATGAATTTGATAGTTTACATTGAAATTTGTCAGGCAAGTAGGAAAAAAAAAAAAAACCAAACCCAAACATGTTTAAATGTGGATAATAGTACCAGAGTTCTCTGTTAACGTTCCCTTTAAGCTGGGAGAGAATTTACTGACAAATGCAGACTACTTTTCCTTGCAACTGTAAGTTAGTGCTTATCTGTAAGAAGTTCTCAAGTGACAAATCATGTCTATTTCATCTTTGCACCCTAGGAATCTAGTACTGGATCTGTTTCCAACTAGATGCTGATGACGTGGCCTGTAAACAGATGAGTGAATTAAAGTACAAATGAAAACTGAAAAAGAGAATATGAACAATACAAATGGTGTAAACAATATGAGTACAGTATTAGAACTCTTGTCATGCCCCTGGTATGTAATGCATGCTCCATAGGCTTGTTTTTTTCACCCTGTCCTGGCATGCTACGTTAGCGTGTTCACTAATGTTGATGGAGTCATTGATGCCCTCTTGTCTGACTAGTGGTGACAAATTTGTGCTTGCTTCAACTAATGCCATCTCTAGGCCATTTTTACTTGTTCTTATTTTCTTTCTTGTATTGCTTTTCAACCCCAGATGGTCAGTATTCAGTTTCCTTTGTTATACTAACCCACCCACCCCTAAAACCTAACATTAGGAGAATTCAAAAATCCTTTGTTCAAGAATGCAATTGTTTTGCAGAAATCTTTATGAAAGAAAACCAAGGGTCAGAGAAGGGAAGTGGATTGCACAAATCCATGAAACTCCTAAGCAACAGTCAGCATTTGAACAGCTATCATCTGTTTCATGGTACATCAAAACTCCCATTCATCATGGGGTGATACAGCCCTGATCATTCTCTGTCTTCCCTCCTTGAACCCTAGATCCTGTCTTCAACTTTCCCGACTCAACTTTGTTCCCTGGAAGTGATACCTGTTTTGCATCACCCAGTCTCCCTTACTTACCAGTTTTGGGTTGTTTTCAACTAATGGGAAGTGCCAGTAAGGGATGGGTGAGTGGGAGAGGAGATGGGGAGAAGGTAAGTATTTTTCCTCTGCTTCCTCCTGCCCTGGGCTGCAGCTGCTGGCAGTCACATGTCCCTCCATCACTATAGAGCCCCAGGGCCTCCTGAGCAGCTCCTCCTCCACGCCTCCAGCTCACACAGGGCTCCAGGAACTCTCTTTTCTCCCTCTGCCTTTTAAGGGCTAGACTGGCCTCAGCGCACCTTTGTTCTCTTAAACCCAGTTACACCTCTGTTACTAGATCCTTCTTTAAAGTTTCTTCAAACTTCTGAATTGCATTCTCTTTCCTACCAGAAAACAAAAATGAACAATAGATAAAATGACCAGGACAAAATTGGGAAGTCTTTTTGGTGCAGGTTTAAAATCTAAATTCAACTGTTTCACCAAGTCTATTTTTGGTTCTCAAATCCGGTGCAATTTTTGTTCTTGCATTTTTTGCATGATGTTAAAATCAAAATTAAGTTAAAATGCAAAATTCTCCTAGCTCTAAGATGAAGAATGAAAGGAAAAGGATTAGATTTTTTTTTTTTCTCTGAGGAAGATTGTCCCTGAGCTAGCATCTGTGCCAATCTTCCTCTATTTTGTACGTGGGTCACCACCACAGCATGGCTGCTAACAAGCGGGGTAGTTCCAAGCCTGGGATCCGAACCAGGGCTTCTGGAGTGGAGTGTGCCAAACTTAACCACTAGGCCACAGGGCAGGCCCCGGGGTTAGGTTTTTTTTTAAAAAAATTATTTTCCTTGAATTGCAAAAATTACATATTTGGAATTACTTCTATTTATTTTGAGACAATAAAGTGCTTCTGGTAAACAGTAGCTTATGCCCTTTCCCTTTAAATGGCAGTGAGGTTGTTGAAAGATTTCTGTGTGATGGCGCAATGTTTAAATTAAATATGGATTTGGGGTCCTGAGCCTGCTGAGATGCGTGTGCTGCCAACGTGGAGGGACCGATCACAACAAACTGGAATGATGGTCATGGACCTAGTGGGTGCTTCTTTATTTCATAGACAAACAATTTGACTTCTTCTCAGCCTGGATTGAAACAAATGACTTTCGTGCTGACAAGATTAGATGATTTAGTCAGAATTTAGATTTCAAGCAAGTCAATTCTTGGGTTCCATTAAAGTCACAATACAAGTGACATTAAAAAATAAATTTTGTCACTGCTAGTTGCTTTTCTTCTGGAATTTTGTAGCAGAATGATCTAAACTATATTCTCAGTGTATTTTTAATGTTGTCATCTCCACCTCCAAAACAACTTTTGTCAGCCCATACAACTACTTTCAGTCTTTAAAGATGTCCATCAGAACTCTGCCTGGACTGTGTGTTTGCAGACTCTAGTCTTATATTCCTCAAGACATACTGCATTTTGTCACATCTACACAGCTATAAATTTTTGACAGAATAATCCATCCCAGTGTCTCCACACTCTTTCAAATTTAAAGCATTTTTTTCCTTGTATCCTTTCTTTGTCAAGCGTAGATTTATACCTCATAGAGCCACACTTTTATCTAGTCTTACATTAAATTTAAATAGATAAATAAGAACAGATGTGGTCCCATCTATGATTAGCTTATTTTATAATAAAGAAGTTGAGAAGTCTGCCCCCCAAAACTGTGATACCATGCATGAATTTAGTAAGGGAAGTAGGAACAAAAGGCCTTGAAAATTCAGAAGAAATGGATTATTAACATTATTTTTTGACGCGAATAATGTTGTTTTACTTGTTAGGATTTTATATATGGTGACTAGTTAGACTGAAATTTTTTTGAGGGCAAAGGCCAGGTACTTGTACCTCTTCAAGAACAAAGCACTACTTCTTGTTCATAATAAGAGTTTAATAGCTGCTGTCGAGTATCAAAAAGATAGTTATATTCTAGTGTGAGACAATTCAAATGGCATGGCACTTCTTGATCAAATGCTCTGAGAAGAAACCGAGTTTAGAGGAAAGATCATAAAAAATATGAGCAGGCAAGATGGACCCCTGCCTCTTCACATCCCATGTCCCCAAACAATAGGTAATCCCAGAATAGCAAGACTATGAGGATCTCTTCACTTCCCTGGTAATTGCTATCTTCTTTCGCCAATTCCCAAGATTTAGAACAAAAGAGAATAGTTAGTCACACCACAGCCACTGGTGTGTGCAAGTTAAATTCTAAGAGTACTGAGTCTCGACCTTATCCTCAATGACTTTCTGCTCCACTTTACTCTTGGTACCTATCCGATGACCAACTCTGCTTTGCCCTTATTGAAACCACTGTAATCCTGAAATGGAATTCCACATATCCCACTTTCTAATCTTCTAGCTTGTATTCCACCGTGCAGGGTTTTAGTTCGTTTTGGAGATCTCTAATCCTTTGATTGCTACAATAGCTCAGATTTATTGAATGTTTTGCATATAATGGGCCCTAGGGATAACATTAGTTCATGGTTTTTCACTCACAACTAAACTGGAAATTTCTCCATCCTGAATCAATCCTGTGTTTTTCTACATCTGCGCCCAGCCTGTTTAGCACTGTTGGGGAAATAACACAATAGTGCGAGTTGTTGTCACTTGTATTCATGTGGAACACTGCTGGGAAAATCAAAGTCTAATCCTCCACAGCAACTGTTTCAGATATCTTCTTTTTTGAAACTGGGTATTCTTGCTTTGATCTCCGAGAAAATTGAATTCCTTTCAACTCTTCAGATAAAATGGGAGCTATCAGGTAGGACCTCCCTCAACTTCTCATCATAAACATCTACAAAAATGCTAGCCTCTCACCATCCTTTCTCCCTTCCCTTCTGCTATAACTAATGGAAAAGGAATTCATTCTCCCACCAAGGGTCAGGCCTTCCAGCTACACTCTAGTGCCGGTGGACTTTCATGGTTCATCTATCATGCCGTCTCATCCATGAATCTGATCTCTTCTCACTTACTCTCACTTAAGTACTCTGCATCCTCCTCCTCACCTTCATCACACGCAATTTAAATCGTCTTCCTGGATCTGCTCTCATGCACTCATAAACCTTGCTGTTAGTTGTCTGTTTCTTACTGCTCCTTCAAAGTCGTGTTTCTGAAATAGTTCTATTTGCTCACTATCCATTTTTCCCTCCTATGACCTCAATATTTTACTTCAAACGCTACCACCTTCTCCAGGGTTGCCATTGGCCTTACTATTTCTAAATACAATAGATTATGTTGTCTTACTGCTAAATCAAATTTTTATAATATATTAATTACTCAAGTAATATATGTGAGAAGTGATGCAATGGTCCAAGACTAATTTCCAGCGGGTCAGCTTCCAGAAAAGAATACGCCCTTTTACAAAACTCTGTATAGACTGGTTACATCCCCTCCTGCCTTTTGGTATGTACTCCACTCTGACGTCCAATAAATGCACTTGTTTGTGAGTCCTCATTCTCTCTCTGGGCTCCTGTCTGCTTGGTTGAGCCCACTTACTCAGAATGCCTCCTATATGGTCCCTGAGTGCCAGCTGTGCCTTCCTCTGCTAGGGCCTGACCTGTGAGTATAATAAATCTCTTTTACTTTCTCAGGTTCTCACAAGACTGCCATTGAGATGTTGGATGGGGTCTCATCTGAGGCTTGGGGCCCTCTTCCAAGTTTCTTCACTTTATTGGCAGAATTGAACTCTTGTGGTTGTAGGACTGAGATCCTAGTCTTCTTGTTGCCCGTTAGCTGGGTGCTGCTTTCAGCTCCTAGAGACCACCTGCATCCCTTTCCATGTGGCTTCTCCATCTTTAAAGCCAGCAACAGAGAATCCTCCTCACACTGAATCCCTATTGTGCTTCAAATCCTCTGATTTCTCTTGCCTCCAACCTCTAGACTGCCTTTTAAGAGCTAATCTCATTAGATGAGGCCCACCTAGGACAGACTTCCACTTGATTATCTCAGCTGGTTAGTCATCTTAATTACATCTGCCCAAATCACTTTTGCCATATAAGGCAGTATAATCATAAGAATGAATCCCTTCACATCCACTGGTCATACCCACACTCAAGATGAATATATAGGCAGGTTATTATGGGTGCTAGGGCTCCTTCACCATATTGACCCTATACTTTGCAGTTATTGCTCCACAGAGTCAACCGAGGTAATGTAATATAGTGAAAGACCAAATGGGTCACAACATATTTGAACAATTTATTCTCTGAGTTATGCCAGATGAAAACAAAATGATCAACAATATTACGTTTTGAGTTCCAATTCAAAGGCATAAACTTTTTTTCAAAGTTCTCATAGTGTAATCAAAATATGACTAAGCCTCAACAAGTTGCAGTGGTATTACTCCAGTCCTCTCTTTCTGGTTTCCTTATCCTCTGATTTATCCAGAGAGTACTGTGTGCGGTCTCCATCAGTCTGCGCCATTGCATGCCTCTCTCTGGACTTCTAGGCTTCCCTAAGACCATGGGCCTCTTTTTGAACCGCTGCTCATCAACCTTCTGCAGTCTCCAGTGTGTGGCATCACTTAGTTGGCTGTATTACCACCTCGTTGGCCCTACAGAACATATTATTTTCCTCTTGCTCCTTTCTTTCAAAAATGTTAACAAATACTCGTCTTAATTCTCTACTGTTTATCTAAGACCAGAGGATAACATATAGCAAGGCTTTATTTAAAATGAGAGACTAAGGAAAAGGAATAGCAATTTTAAGCCACATATAACTGCATACTAGTCCTGACTGTTCTGATAGCCTACAGATTTAGGTTCATGGTCATATATCCTTACCATTCTTGCTTCTGAGCAATCTCTCTCCAATAGATGCCAGCTTCCTTCAAGCATCGGGAACGCTTTTGAAGCATCTGCATGCCTGAGAAAGGAAAGGCTGTTTGCTCTTTATCCAGTCTAAGGCTTCCCTTTTCCCATTTTACTTTCTGCCCCACGACCTGCCTCTTTCCAGGAAAACTGACAGTGAGACTGTATCAGTCAGGTTTTGGTGGAGGATTTAGAAACATTGCAAGGCTTTAAATAAAGATTTAATATGGAAATTCATTGTCTCTGGGTGGACTGGCATAGTGGGAGTCAGAGTTTGGCTACTGGATTAATGTGTTTAAGAGTGTACCGCATCCACTAAATTCTAGAGGTTAGAACGCTGTTGCTACTACCACCCTCACTGCTGGTAAAACTGCCTTTTATAATTCACAAAACTTGTGGTTAGACAGGAATGCTGAGCTGGGTTACCACAACTTCCTTTAAGCATTCATTTCTCTATGACCTTCATTTCCAGAAGAACAAACAATAGTAAGTTGGCTATATTAGGCACAATTCTGAGATGGCTCCCAAGATTCCAGCGCTATGGTATACAAGCCCTGTATAGTGCCCTCTTTTTGAGTAAGGGAGACTTTTGAATATGATGGGATATCACTCCTATGATTATGTTATGTTATGTGGCCAGAGGGAATCTGCAGATATAATTAGGGCTCCCAATCAGTTGACTTTGAGTTAATCAAAGGAAGATCATCCTGGGTAGTCCTCACTTATTCAGATGAGCCCTTAAAAAAAAGTCAGAGATTCACAGAAGGGCTGTCTTGTTGGCCTTGAAGGAGAAAACAGCCATGTTATGAACTAAGGTGGTGAGGGTGACATGGCAGGGGATAGGAGACAGCCTCTAGGAGCCAACAACAGCCCTCGGTTGACAGCCAGCAAGAGAGCAAGACCTCAGTCTGACAACCACAAGGGACTGAACTCTGCCAGCATACAGTGAGCTTCAGGTACGACTGTAGTCCCCTGGAACACCTTGATTGTATCCCACTTTGACCCTGTGAGACACTGAGCAGAGGGCTAAGCTAACCTGTACCCAGACTCTTTACCTGTGGAAACTGTGAGATGATAAATTTGTGTTGTCTTAAGCTGCTCACTTTGTGGAAATTCGTTATACAGCAATAAAAATGAATACAATGGCTTTCCTTTCACTTATTCCTTACAAATATGCACATGTGCATCTAATTGGGGGAACACTAGTTGCAAAGGAGTCTGGATTATGTAGTTCTTGGCTCTCTAGCCCTTGTGGCATGGGAAATACTCAAAAAGGGGAGGGAATGGTGGTCAAGGAACAATAGACAGTATCCTGCATATATAATGCCTAGTTATTACAAAGGAAATCCTGGTTTTTAAAGATAAATGTATGGTTATGTCCAGTTGCCTCAACAGTATATAATAATCCCAGACCAGTGTGTTCTGCATGTCTTGTTTTGTAGTTAAAAATAATGCCACTTATTAGACATCAATAGTGCTGTCTGGGTTCAGTTTTATCCACTCCCTCCTCCAATGCAAACAGGACAACAGTTGTTCTAGAATTTTTTGATGCTTGATCAATATATGCCTATGTACATTAAGATAAATATTGGTTTGTATGCAGTTGGAATATTTAGAAAATAAAGTCTATATGTTTTGCATTATCACCTTTTGTATTTTATTTCTTTTTTCTTTTTTTTTTAAAGATTGGCATCTGAGCTAACATCTGTTGCCAATATTTTCTTCTTCTTCTTCTCCCCAAAGCCCCCAGTACATAGTTGTATATTCTAGTTGTAGGTCCTTCTGGTTGTGCTGTGTGGGATGCCGCCTCAGCGTGGCTTGATGAGCAGCACTAGGTCTGCACCCAGGATCCGAACCAGCGAAACCCTGGGCCTCTGAAGCAGAGCACACGAACTTAGCCACTCAGACGCAGGGCTGGCCCCACCTTTTGTATTTTCAACAGAAAAGATAAATTCCTTTTATGGCTTTTGTGGCTCTTCAATATTTCTCTCTTTTTTCTTTCTTTCTCATTCTCTCTCTTTTTTTTATTGTGATCTCTGGTTTACATTTGCAAAACTAAGACACATTTTGTGGATTCCCTAGAAAATGTGAACCTTTTAGTATCTCAGACAGTTTCTGAGAATTAGGAATCTGGGTGCAGCTTAGCTGGCAGCTCTTGCTCATGGTGTCTCATGGACCTGCAGTGGAACCGTCGGCCGGGGCTGCAGCCTCTGGAGACTGGTCTGGGGCTGGACCATCTACTTCCAAGTTCACATGGCTGTTGGCAGCAGGCATCAGTTCTTCACCATACTGCCTCTCCGTGGTGCTTCTCACGATATGGCTTTTCAAGAGTGAGTGATCTGAGAAAGAGAGAGAGAGAGGCTTCAAAAGAGAAGCCTCTGAGTCTCCTCTATTCCCTAATCCTGGAAGGGAAGTACTGTCTCCTCTGAGCCACATTTTATAGGTCATAAGTGAGTCACCATGTTTTGCCTTCAGCAGGGGAATCATACACAAGGGCAAATAGGAGGAGGTGGGGATCATTGAGGGTCATCTCGGAGAGCTTACCAAAACATGGTATTCTTCATAAAAACTAGCCAGGACACCAAAAGAGAGAAAAGGAAAGCTAGCTAAGGCAGATGTGAATTTCTAGCCTGATTAAGTTGGTTGCATATAGTAAAATCTGATTTGTATTGTGTCTTTCCTTTATGTCTACCAAACACAAGTGTGGCAAGAAAGCTCTTTGTTCCCAAATTTCCATTCTCCCCATCTTTCAGAGTAAATGAACTTGGGGTTTTTAGCTAGCTAGATGGCTGCCCGTAAAAAAAGATCGTATTTCCCAATCTCTCGTGGATCTAGGTATAGCATCTGATGTGGACCATAAACTGTGGGCAACTTCTGAGCCATGCCCTCTTATTTCCCTTTTCTCTCTCCTAAGATTGAAAGGTGCATGTGGAGGTGAGCCATCCGGGATCACATAGATGAGCAAAATCCTCTAGGGAGAGCAAGGTAGGAGCACAGGAAGCGATCTTGTGGAGATGCCATGCTAGTCCTAGATTGTCTACCTTGGGACCTCTAGATGAGAGTTAAATAAACTCCTTTTTTATTTAAACCAAGATCACTTTTGCTGTCTAAGAGAATAGCTAAACTCATATTCTGTGTTTTTTAAAACTTTTTGACTACAGCCCTCAGTTTAAAATACATTTTAAATTACAATTAGTATGTACACAAATATATAGCTAATGGAGAGTTTTTATAAAACTATAATTATCTTTAGTATGTACATTTTGATATTTTCTATTCTATTCTTCTATACTGTATTGTTTGCATTGCATTCTATTCTGTTCTATTCCATTATCTTCTATTAAGATAAATAATGCTGGACACTACCAACTATATCAACTTTATGATTCAGTAATAAGTCACAACCTATAGTCTAAGAACTAATACAATAAGATAAAAATAATTTGCTTGTGTGATATGTTTTTTTGTTTGTTTTGTTTTTTAAAGATTTTATTTTTTCCTTTTTCTCCCCAAAGCCCCCCAGTACATAGTTGTATATTCTTCGTTGTGGGTCCTTCTAGTTGTAGCATGTGGGACGCTGCCTCAGCGTGGTTTGATGAGCAGTGCCATGTCCGTGCCCAGGATTCGAACCAACGAAACACTGGGCCGCCTGCAGCGGAGCGCGCGAACTTAACCACTCAGCCACGGGGCCAGCACCGCTTGTGTGATATGTTTTATGATAGAGCTTCCCCCCAACTCCCACTGTCTTATCCTCCACTTAAACAGAATCCTGGGAATCTTTTAGAAGTAACATCCTTAAAGTTGTTATTAGTTCTTATACGTTAAGTTTATCAGCCGCTTATCATGATTCTAATTCCAATTCAAATTTTGTTTACTTTTTCCTAGTATTCTAGAGAATATACTGAGTGCCTTATGTTAATAGGTTTTGTGCTAGATGAACAAGAAATTATTTCCTTCAAACAGCTATAGTCTATTGAAACAGGCATGTAAACAGATAAATGAAAATAGAATACAATTATTACTATTGTAGCTCAGACATAGATGACATGAGACTATGAAACAGCAAAAGTGCAGGTGTTTGTAGCCAAAGAGAAGATTGATAGTAAGACATCTGAGGTATCGTAGAGGCAAAGGTGAAGGAATTCTCACTTCCATCTCGAATCTTTTTCTCTTCTGCTAAATAGGCTGGAACAGAATGCTTCCGAATTTGGGGACTGAAAAAAAAGTCCCTTGAGTTAAGAAGTCCCAATTCTCACTCCTTTTCTTCCACGCAGAGTGCAGGTCTTCATATGACAGTGTGTACGTGGAAGACTATGTGATAACATTATAAAACTAAAGTTTCAGTAGTGATTTTGCTCATGTTTATTGAGACTTAAAGCAATGAAAACACATTTATAGCTTTAATACTCAAAATCCCCTTGTTACTTCCAACATCACTGACATTTTAAAGTGACCGTTTGATCGATCACATTTTTTCCAAACTAAAATCTCAGAAATGTACTTACTTGTCTACTTTGCATTAACCTGACTCTAACTGGGAGAATGTCCTTATCTTAAAAGTGGCAGGAATGTGCCCTTGTAACAAGAATCTTAGAGGTAAGACTGTGCTCAGACAGAAGGAGACTGCTCCGTATGTGGGTGGAAGAGCGTTTGTGGACATTTGATGCCAATCTAAGATCCGGAGTTAAAAACTGCAGTAAGAATTCAGATGAGCTGAACCTAAATAAGTAAAAGGACATCAGTGTGTTGTGAAGAGAAAGGGGGAGGGGGAAGCTGTAAAATTCTGAATTTCTGCTGCTTCTGCGTTAATCACAGTTCCTTTTAGTATGTATCTCCCTGAAAATGGAACCACAACCCATTTGGAATACCTTATATAGAATGGCAGAGAACAGGCTATTTAACTAGTGGCCAAGAACAACCTGATGTTCTGAGCTACAAATTGAAAGTGAAGGTTACTTTCTTGTGGACTTTATCTTAAAGCAGTGAAACGGGTAACTGCAGCTACAACTGAAAGTATTGATTTTGTAATTTCAGCAAATTAAGAACAAGACAGAAAACCTATTAAACCTTTCCACTGATTGCCAGGGTACTTTTTGGCGATTCTGAGATTGACATTAAAATTACATACACCTATCTCTTTAAAGTAAAGCATATACATTATCTTGAAGATGATAAACGAAATTTTGGAAAGTATGTGCATTTTCACTTTTTAAATGTGAAACTTGCAAAGCCTGATACTATGAATGTCAGACAGCGTATCTAATTTTCATAAATTGAGGTTAAAGTTAGATGTACATTTATTATGTTTTAATAAATTAAACTTTTCACAGAACCAGAAGATTTTTGTAATAAAAACAGAGAAAGAAACCCTGATGATAACATTACAAGTCAGAACATTATGAGTAATGACTATATAAAAATATATTACAGCTACTGAAAAAGTGATCAAATTAGATTGTTTTGTGTACAAGAATAAAGAAAACCTATTGTACAGTTCTATGGAACACATCAGACTTTTTAAAATGTGATTTTAAGATTCCTTAAGTGAATATGTTAAAATTTACATTCATCATAATGTCAAAGAGGAAACTGGTTTTGAAAATTTGCTAACAGGAGTGAGAGTCTACAACTAAAATAAATTCAGGTCATCATATCTTTTCTTTTCACATTCACTTCACCCCAAATATCATATTTCTTTGTAGGTGATAACATTAGAGAAAATAAATTTTTTTAAAAAATAGGGGTTGGGGTGCAGCTTTTGTCTGCAATTAGGGAAAATCATAACAAAGAAAATCTCCTAAACCATAAGAAAAATGGCAAGTCTAGGTTTAGTTAATTCAATGATTCAACCACACATGGTTTTATTCCTTTATTTGTAGTTTTTAATCTTTTCACTTTGCTCTCTTCTGTGTGTCAGTTTATCTTAATGATTGCAAGGCAGTGCTGGTGTTCACGCATGGACACAAACATGTTCATCAGAAGAAAAGGACCATTTCTTTCTTCACATCTCTTTCTAAGAGCAAGGAAATCTTTGCCAGAAGCCCTCTAGATTATATTCCCTCTTGCCTCATTGACCAAAATTTCATCAAACTCCTCTAACTTCACTAATCTCTCTTAAGGTGAATGGGACAATCACAGTTAGCTTAGAGTCCTAATCATGATTAATATGGATTTAGGAAGAAGGCATTCCCTGGAGGTACATGACTCTGTGTATGGGGAGGATTCCTGAACCAAATCAGGGCTAGGAAGAAGGACAATTGATCTGAAATAGTCAACCACAGTGTCTGCAATAGTTTGTCTTTCATTAAACTGAACACACACATAGGTAATACACAATAGATTGGGAAGTTGTCTATAGTTGCAGCAGTGTAATCTAGATTTTGCATTCATAAACTGCAAGCTAAAAGAAAATTCTCTGAAATATCTGAAGAAATACAGATAAAATTCCAACTATCTTCCAAAAGATGAATGGAAATAATATGGTGCTTAATATTTTATATGATTATTTGAATATTATTTGAAGCATGAGAAAAATAGTTCCAAATAACTTTAGATCACTTATAAAGAGATCTATATAAACTACTTGGACATATGTTTGGCAGTTTTTAAAAATTCTTTTCATTGGCTTTCATCTTCTTCTTATTTTGTCTGCCATATTCGCAGTTCTTCAAAACTTTGTGGTTGTATCATCAGTTGTACCGATGTTTGATCCTATTGCTACACAGAAAAACAAATTTCCCACCAATGGCAAGAGAGTCCCATTAGTGTTGAACTATTCCTAGAAAAGAAATGGGATAATTAGTTGAGTCTGCCTCCCAATAGAAAAGATCAAACAGCATTAGACAATGTGTTTGCAACTAAACCCCAGATGCATGGTACTGAAACACAAAATTTCTTAAACCTGCTTAAGGCCCATGGATCCAGTAGTTTTGATTCTTTGGATGGGGAGTGAATTAGGAATAATTAGAATATTAGGCAGTAGATTGCTCTCATCCATGATAGCCATTGCTTGGTTCCATCACAATTAGCATTTTTGATAAGGCATGAGCAGTATCTCTCTTTCATTGACTCATTCATTCATCACTTCATGTGTGAACATTTATCTACCATTTACCATGTATCCAGTACTGGAATATGGATTTTGAAAGACAGAAAGATGAATCAAACCATTGTGTCCCTTTTTTAAGAATATTAAAGTCTCCTGAAGGAGGTGAGACATGTTCAAAAATAAAGTAGAAAGTATATGGTTCCAGGAGAGAGGAACATATAATGGAAACAAATGAAAGAGAAGTTTAAGTCCTGGTGGAGGATCAGGAATTGCTCTAGGAAATAGATGTACTGCTTCCATAATTAGCTTGTAATCAGTATTTCTCTGCTACCTCATTCCATTTGAACAATTTTCTACAAGGGGAGACAGTAAAGCATGGAATTTAAGAATATGGTGTAAAGTAAAGTTCTTTCTCATTAGGTGGGAAAATCTCTAAATAGATAAAGAATATTGGAGAATGGGTGTGCAAAAAGACAGACAAATACCCACTCCCCAAAATGTAAAGAGGTGACATATTTTAAAGTAGTAGAAATATTTTCTAAAAACTCTTTTTATTCTGACTGAAGGAATTATTTATAAATATTGTATTTAAAAGTTTTGTGATTATTGTCAGAGAGATTATTTTATTATCAAGTAACTGGCCCAGAATTTTCTTCTTATTAATGGTATGCTAGCATGGTATTAGATCATCAAAACAAAAAGTAAAATTTTGGCATCAAAATGTTGTCTAAACATAATCTTTGTTTTCTGCTAAGGAAGATCAGCCCTGAGCTAACATCTGTGCCAATATTCCCCCCACTATATATGTGGGTTGCCGCCACAGCATGGCTGACACGTGGTGTAAGTCCATGCCTGGGATCCGAACCTGTGAACCTGGGCTGCTACAGCAGAGTACTCCAAACTTAACCACTACACAATGGGGGGAGCCCCTACATAGAATTTTTTTTAATGATGGATTTTTGTGAAATAGTAGTTTGAATCTCTCAAGTGGGTTTTATACGATTATCAGTTGATAAATTCAACCTGAAAATAACTTAGATATCTGATTGGACAAGACATTTTATTAAATACCCTTGATAAGACTGTGTAAAAGGTAAGTGATTATTCTTGTAGATTCTTACACTTAATAATATCACCTCTGATCTACTCAAGTTAAATCTTTTTTTTTTTCTTTAAAGATTGGCACCTGAGCTAACAACTGTTGCCAATCTTCTTTTTTTTTTTTCTGTTTTTTCTCCCCAAATCCCCCAAGCATGTAGTTGTATATTTTAGTTGTGGGTCCTTCTAGTTGTGGTATGTTGGACACCACCTCAAAGTGGCCTAATGAGCAGTGCCATGTCTGTGCCCAGGATCCGAATCGGTGAAACCCCGGGCCACCAAAGTGGAGCGCACGAACTTAACCACTCGGCCACGGGGCCAGCCCCCTCAAGTTAAATCTTAATCAAAGAAATTATGATAACACACAGTATAGTCTAAAGAAGCAATGTTAAATAACATCATCTACAAACATAGAAAAAAGAATAAAATTAAAATATGATCTTAATAAAATGAGTCTGAAACATTCATGTCAAAAGACTTCTCTTAATCAGGAATCATAAATACAGCTCAAATGGCACCTGATGTTGACATGTTCAGCAAGTTATTTGAGGAAATATATTTGAGACATTCAGACAAGACTGAATTCATTTTGACATTTAAAAGCACACAAGACGTCTCCATTTTCCATGGGACAATATGAGAAATTAAATCATAGGCTGATAGAAGATATTTTGACAGCCTAACTAACCAGCGTTTCGTCTATGTTACTAAACATAACATTTTCAAGGCACTACAGAGTGTAAATTGTGATCATTGGCTCAAAAGGAAAACAGTGCTCATTTCAAGCCCTGTGCATTCGTCTATGTCAGATTATTGCTAGTCTGTACAAAAAACTTGCGTCACTCATGTTTTCCCAAACTTTCTGCATCATATAGATGCTACATAAAATTCAAACCGGATAACGTCGGGAAACAAAGGAGAAAAAATCAAATTCTCATTTTTATATCTTCAGATTATTTGATATATTCTGATGCATTTTAGGTATGTAAATATTTCTAATAAGAAAGAATCCACCTCTGTTTTTAGACAGAATAGCATATACAATAGTTATGTAAGATCATGTCACAAAACAAAGTTCTCCACATAGACTCATTGAGGCCTAGATGGCACATATGTGGATATCAGTCACTAGCACTCTCTCCAACGTCCCTGACAAGTATCACCAAATAATCAGAGCAGAGTTTACGATGGAAGCCAAATACAGCTCCAGAATTGTTCTCAAACAGCACTCCAGACATTCATTACTATTCTATTACATCATTTGAAATTTATTTGTCATCCTAAAATATGGGAAATACTATTTCTATGAGTGTCTAAATATTGTTCTAATGAATCCAATGTTGATTTGTTTTTATATTTTGAATATTAAAAACTTTCTATTTACATTTGCAAGTTGCTTCTAGTAGGCTATTGCTAAGATCAAGGAAAGGATTAAAACTTGCAAAAAGAAAGAAAAACAGCCTATTTGGTGAGTAGAATAATTTGCTCAATTTAAAAATAGCTGTTAATTATATACACAGTCATGCACTACACAAAGACATTTCAGTCGATGATGCCACATATACGATGGTGGTCCCATAAGATTATCACTGTGTAGCCTAGGTGTATAGTCGGCTATATCTATATTTGTGTAAGTACTGTAGGGAAGAAAAAATTTTCCTCTACACTTCTAGGTTCTTCTGGCTGGTCTAAGAATTCAATTGACATGAGACGGATTAGCAGGAGAAAAACAAACAAAAGTTTGGTAATGTGTACATGGGAGAAACCCAGGAAAACGGAGTAACATGGTGCCAGAATGGCTGAAGCCCTCGCCTTAAATACCATTCTCAGCTAAAGATAAAAGAAGATGTTGGGGGTGGGGAGAGTCAGGGACTTCAAAGGGAAGGAAGGCCATTCAGAAGTAGGTGAAAAGGAGGAAATATTTGGAAAATAAGTGTTTATTTGGCCACAGAAACAGAAGAATCCAGAGGGAGCCCAACAAACAGGCTTTTCTAGGTTCCTACCTGTTTACCATAGTTCATGTTATGCTAAAGTGACGGCTTTCTTCCTGAATTCTTTTAGGCAGTTAAGAGGGAAGTAACAAGAAAAACTTTCTGAGTCTTTTGTTTCTTAAAAATAATCAGCCTTAAATAATCCTCATGTAAAAGAGATACATTTTGGGGGGGCAAATTTTACTCCCCTTCAGTAAACTCTATGATGTTTACACATCAACGAAATCATCTAATGACATGTATCTCAGAACACATCCCCCTCATTAAGTGATGCATGACTGTGACAGCACAATTCATAGTTTAAAAATATTATGTGTCAGAAAACAGTTAACATAGAGAGTAACCAAAAAAGTAAACCTAAATAACTCATTAAAATGCTATTTGGCGTAGTATGAAAACAAACTAGTCATTCCTTCTGGGTGTGGGATTGTGGTATTATATCACGAGTCTACATTAATAAAGATGTCTGGGAACTTAAAATAGCTACTGTGATCCACTGGACAGGACTTGTGAGCTTTGGCAGAATCTCTTGTCATTGTGGTTCAATAGGTATGCAGAGCCATCGTTAGATTATGTTCGTAGTTCCTGCATATACAATTGGAAGAGATGGAATTGGCAACTGGTCCAGTCTTCACAAAGCCCCTTGAAATGCCACCTTCCCCTCCACCTCCATTGGCTTTTCTCCCTTCCTACACTACCTAGCACTAAGACCAGAGTAATTTTCTCAGAGAATTATCAGGATTAGTACCATCATCACAAACCAAAGATGCCAAAATTGGTGATACCTACCACATGTCCACTCTATTCTCCTGTTGGTCAGTGCAAAAACCAAGTGGGTCTTAGGAATGATTGGCGGTTATCAGAAACTCTAAGAAGGTAGCGATTTCAATTGAAGTTACCATTTCAGATGTGGTATCTATGCTCTCCTTACTGAGCAAACCACACAGCCTCTGGCATGCGTTTGCAGCTGTTGACTGAAAGGGACTTCTCTATGCAAACTAATGACACACGGAAGTAGACCACTTTCACCTGGGTGGGAGAGTAGTACGTCTTCACTGTTTTAAATCACATTTATATCAACTCTGTGTTTTGTCATAATATAATCGGTAGAAATCTTGAGCCTTTGGATATTCCACAGAGCTCCACGCTGGTCCATTTTTTTAAGCTAAAATATGTTAATTGGACTTGAGAAGCAAGAGCTAATAAGTATCTTAAATACCTTAGAAAAGTACAAGCATGGTAGACGGTGAGATGTTGTCAGGAGATATTCCAGGCTCTTGCCACATCAGTGAAGCGAGGTTCTGTTTTCTGGGGTTTGTTGGAATAAGCCTTCCAAATGTAAAGGCAAGTTGCTGCATTTTGTACTACCTACCACAGAGAAAGAGACATGGGCTTTTGGATTTTGGAGGCAATACATAGCACATTTGGGTATACTGCTCTGACTTTTTTTTTTGAGTAATACATAAGCTCAAACAGCAATCTTGACTTGAGTCTTATGACGAAGATACTTCAAGTGTCTTTTGCACTTAGGGATGCTTTATGGAGTCTCTGCTGTGCCCCAAAAGGAGAAACATTGGATGGATCCATAATTTGGTGCAGGATCTTGCCATCCTCTATCAATGGTGGTTCTCCACTTGAGAAGCAGCTCCTGGCTGATGGGCCCTGTTAAAGACTGAACCCCTGACTATAGGACATTAAGTAAATATTACACCTAAGTTGCCTATCACAAGCTTATTGTTTTCTATTCCAATAAATTATTAAGTTAGGCATGCACTACTATTAAATTGGGATGCTATGTGAGAGACTTGGTCCAGCTAGATCCAGAAGATACAAGTAAATTGCACAAGTAGTTGGTTCAGACACCTGTGGTCCCTTCCCCTGATACTTTGTTATATCTTTTTCTGACCTGTCCTTTGGCTTTTGGATAGTTCCTATGACCAGTTAACAAAGGAGGAATATTTGGAGGCCTCATTTACAGGTGGATCTGCATGGTATGTTGGCACTAGCCAGAATTGGATGCCTACTATCTAAACTGTCCAACAGCTTCATCCAGGATAACCCTGAAAGACCATTGTGGAGGTAAATCCTTCCAGTGGGCAGAATTTTGAACAATACCTACTACGTGGGGCTTTTCTTACAGAGTGTGATATATCCCTCATACCAGAAACAAATATATAGCTCTATTTCCACCATAGCTATTACATACGTGGCTGCAAACCAAGAAATGATGGTGGGAGTGCCTTTTTACTATTGTATCTAAAAACCTTCTCATACAGTGATTCTTCCTAATTCCCCAGCCTTGGAATTGGTAAGTATGGAGGCTTTGTTTCCAAAGGAGGAAGCTTCCTTCAAGGAATACAGCCACAATTCCATTAAATTGGAAGTTGAAGCTGCTCCCTAGCCATTTGTGGCTGTTTATGCCTATAAATCAATAGAGGAAAAAGTTACTAAGTTGGCCAGTGTAATTTAACATGATTATTTGCTTATTAATATTAGCAGAAAATATACTAACTCAATATTGAATGAATGACTGAGGATCTAGAACCTTTTGAAAGAAACCTTTGGGTCACTCCACTAGGTAAAAAAACAGATGAATCAAGGCGTTGGCAGAGGTCAAGGGAAAGATAAGATACAGGGAAGCTTTAGTTATCAACTTCCCCTTGGTACTGCCTGTAGAAGTAAAGACTGTAGCAGCTATGCCAAATTTATGTTAAAAGATATGTTATTTTTAAACTCAGAGGAAACAAAATCTTTTTTCTAAATTATGTTATTGAGGTCGCATTGGTTTAAACATTCTGTAAATTTCAAGTGCACATTATTATATTTTAGCTTCTGTATAGGCTGCATTGTGTTTACCACCAAAAGTCTAGTTTCCATCTGTCACCATACATATGAGCCCCTTTATCCCTTTTACCCTACCCCCACCTTATTCTCCTCTGATAAGCAAGAATCTGTTCTTATCTATGTGTTTATTTGTTTGTTTATTTATCTTCCACATGTGAATGAAATCATAAGGTATTTGTCTTTCTCTGCCTGATTTATTTCACTTAGTTTAATGACCTCAAGCTCCATCTGTATTGTCACAAACAGAATGATTTTGTCTTTTTTCATGTCTCTGTAGTATTCCATTGCATATATATATATATATATATATATATATATATATATATATATACCACATCTTCTTTATCCATTCACCTGTTGATGGGCATTTGGGTTGCTTCCAAGTCTGGGCTATTATGAATAATGCTACGGTAAACAAAGGGGTGCATATATGTTTTCAAATTAGTGTTTTCAACGAAAAGATAAATCAAAAATACAATCCCATTTACAATCACTACAAAAAGAATAAGATACCTAGGAATAAATTTAACCAAAGAGGTGAAAGACCTATATACTGAAAACTATAAGACGTTATGTAAAAAGATTGAAGAAGACAGAAAGAAATGGAAAGATATTCCATGCTCATGGATTGGAAAAATTAGCATAATTAAAATGTCCATATTACTTGGACACAATTGTGTAGCACATACTACGGCATACTGTGATGTTCAAACATAAGAAACTATTATCTGTTTCTTTTTATGTTGTTATATTCGTTGCAATGGTTTCATAATAGCGTATAGACTTATCAGAAATTAGCTAGTGTGCAGCATTAAGGTCGGATGGTCCAGTTCCTGCTGCAGACATAGACTGCTGGGTAGCTGGGACTTGAGAGACAAGGAAAAGATGCTTTACAATTTTTTAACCTAAACCGTTTTGTGGATGCTCCATGTGGGCAAAACTTGAGGAGATTTTTCTCCATCAAGGGAAGAAATCTCCATTTTACTCTGGGCATACGGAAATTTCAAATAGTATAGTATAAAGCAGTCCGATAGTGAGATTTCTTCTTTTTCGGTCTGTTTCTATGAATTCTAGTGGGAAGAGAAAGAAACAATATTGGAAATTGCTAGGCAGATGCCATTTTAGAATGGATTTACTTGTTATTAAGAATTGTAAATCAAATGTACTTCTTTTTCTAGAAACAATGTCACTCATTTAGTAGAATTTCCTTTCAAATAGTTGATATTTGCAGAATTACACAGTTCTGTTTTCTGAAAAAAAAGGTACTGAAACACCTTAAAAGTCAGATTTATTACTAGAATTATTTCCAAAAATAGAAAATTAGAATGCAAAATTTGACAGTTTATCAAAATTGTATCAACTTAAATAACCATTTCTAAAATTTCTCTCAATTTTTTAGACTCACTATTTGAAACTCTTTCCATTTTCAGACTTTCTCTTCTTTCCCACTTCTTTCATTTTCTTTTATTGTTCCCTAACTACTCAAATGACTGCTGCATTTATTCACATATACAAATAGGTGAATATAACATATAATTCTTAGGCATCAATTTGCATTTTAGTGACTTTTCTATTTGCTTCATGTTTTGCTATATTTTATTTGTTAATTCTTAACTCTCCTAAACTATACACTTCCCTAGGTAGTTTTTAGATAATTTAGTTGGCTTTGTTGAATCTATCAGACAAATAAATCACTCTACAATATTTTTTCGTGGAACTCTTAGCTCTGACAAAAGTGTGCGTTGCCACAGCCCACAAAAATTGTTATATTTTTGTTTTCCCCTTGCATTTAGTCATTGGATAAAGATTGGAATTAGAACTTCTTTCTGATATCATATACAATAGAAGCTGAATGGAAAGGTAAATTACAAAAACAAGTTTCACAACTATGTGTTGATCTCTGCGATTAAAAAAATTAAAGGACAGGTAATTAAAAAGACTTTTCAGAACTGGTAATATTTTTACAAGTGAGATAAGTATATACTTTTCTGGGCAGAATGAAATTCTGTGAATCATCAAGTTCAAATCAAATTGAAAAACGTTTATTTGGGAGATTCATTTTTCATTAAATAAATATGTCTCTCCTGTTTCCCTGCATTTTACATTTGAAAGGAGTCATCTGGGTTGCTATGTTTTTTTCCTTTTACCTAGTTCTACTTTTTGTCATGGCTTAAAACATTGTATTTCAAAGACAACACTGAAAGTTCTCTGGGGATTGGCACTGCTTTATTCAGTGATCTTTGATCAGATTGTAATGGAAAACCCCTCCAAGTGATAGAAAATGTGTACATATATTTGAATACATAAAATATGCATTATTTCATCCGTCTTTGACACTTCTAAATATGGATTATTTAGCATGCTGGCCCCAAAATGATGAGATGGTGTTGGGGGTATATTTCAAAAGAGTGACAATTTTAAAAATTGATGATGAAAATAATTGGATTTACAAATTCTTTGGAAAGCAGAGAGTGTGTCTCCATAACAATAGTAAAAGCTGCAATGGAGTATATAGAAACCCAATTGAAAGACATAATATCTTTGTTCTATTAAATATGTTTTAAATATTGTTAAGCATCATGATATTCACAAGCTTGGGTGTCTTAAAAATCGAATACTGATACACTCATTTATTTAAACGGAGAGACAATTTGTATATGAAAGAAATATGTGATATTACCTCTATTGACATTTATAAGCCCAAAGATCTTAGATTTTATGTATACATTATGTGCTTTTTTGTAGGTTCACGTTAGGTTTCGAAAGAAAAGCAAGAATACTAAAAATCAGCATTATC
Source organism: Equus caballus (assembly GCF_041296265.1). Lineage (NCBI taxonomy): Eukaryota > Metazoa > Chordata > Mammalia > Perissodactyla > Equidae > Equus > Equus caballus. The sequence goes on along the minus strand of NC_091692.1, from coordinate 11,146,461 downwards.
TGTTTGTTTAGATGTCACTCATTAAATTACCATTTTTTTCACTAAAGTTGTAATTACTCTTGAATTGCGTTACATTTTCACATGAGGAGTGCTGCAGAACCATCTCCAGGATTTGAAACAATTCTAAGTAGCCATTCTGCGATAAACAGTCAGAGCCAATAAACTGTTTCAAAGTAATTCCCCTCTGTTTACTCGTGAAAACAGAAGCTACAGTGAGGGTTTAAAACACCTCTTTCCAGAAAAAAATAGGCAAGCAAATAAACCACTGCCAACAACAAAAATATGCTAGTGACAATTCTTGAGAGTACATTTCTGAGCTTCTATCTATATGGAGCTATATGTCCTGGGTTCTTTTATGGGATGGTCAGTCAGATGTGGTCACAAGAAGGAACACAGGAAAGGCACAGGAAAACAAAGTTCATTATACTCCCAAGTCCTAGAGACACAGAGTTACTGCATGCCACGGGGGACCACATGCAGTGGGGATGGGAGAATGCCAAGGGAGCAAGCTCAACCACGTAGAGTGGGGATCTGTGGGCAAGTGCTTTCATTGAAGGTCAAGGAGGAGTATACAAGAAAAGGCTTGAGGGGATTTCATTGATGTGTTTGAAGGTTACTAGGTCAGGGACAGGGGAAGGCAGGAAGAGGAACTCGTGGTAGGGAGGGGCCACCTTTATTGCACTGGTACACATGACCCCCTGGGCTGGGTGCACGCAGTCTGTGTGCGGGAATATTGAGGCAAAAGGGAAAAAAATATGAAGATTCAAAAGTTTACAATACACTACAACATTCCTAAAAATCAGGCAGCAGTGTTACTCTACGAACGGCACAGCGTGTCCAGGGTTCCTAAGACCACACTCAGGTTCAGTGGTTCTCTCGCAGGATTCACGGAACTCAGAAAAGCTGTTATGGTTTACTGCAGTGAAATGATACAGTTCAAAGTCAGCAAAAGAAAAAAGTGCATAGAGCAGAGCCCAGGAGAGACCAGGCACAAGCTTCTAGTCGTCATCTCCCAGTAGAGTCATATGAATAGGACTTAATGATTCAAGCAGCAATGTGTGCCAACACTTACGGGGTATTGCCAACCAGGGAAGGTCATCCAAGCCTTGAGTCCAGGGTTATTATTGGTGATAGGCAAGGAGCACCACATGGCTGATACTACTTACTCAGTCTGCAGCCCCTCCAGAGGTCAAACGGATTCTGCATGGCCCAAGGCCCCCACTGTAAATCACGTTGTCAACATAAACTGTCTAATGTGTCCCAAGGCCCCAGGTAAATAAGGAAAGAGAGCCAAGAGCTTAGAAGTTATCTCTCAGGAACAGGTCAAAGGCCAGACCTTTCTCAGAATGTGCAAGGCTTGAGGACCCTAGACCTCCTAGTCAACTTTTTTTCATCTTTTTTGAGATACAATTGATTTACAAAAAATTGCACACATTTAATGTATACATCTTGATGAGTTTGAACATATGCATACTACCTGTAACACCATCACCAAAACCAAGGTACTAAACATATCCATCACCTCCAAAAATTTCCTCGTTCTCTTTTGTGCTTTTTTCCTGTAAGGACACAACATGAAATCTATTCTCCAAACATATTTTAAAGTACGTAACACCATATTGTTAATGATGGGCACTATGTTGCACTGCAGGTCTCTAGAACACACTCGTCTTGCATAACAGAAACTTTGTACCCATTGAAAAACAATTCCCCATTTCCCCCAGCTGCCAGCCCCTGGAAACCATCCTTCTATTCTCTGCTTCTATGGGTTTGACTATTTTAGATACCTCATATAAATGCACTAGTGCAGTATTTGTCCCTCTGTAACTGGCTTATTTCACTTTGCATAATGTCCTCTAGGTTCATCCATGTTGTTGCAAATGGCAGGATTTCCTTCCTTTATAAGGCTGAGTAATATTCCATTGATTCTATATAACCCACATTTTTTAATCCATTCATCTCTGAATGGCCATTTGAGTTGTTTCCATATCTTGGCTGTTGTGAATAACGATGCAACGAACACGGAAGCTCAGATATCTCTTCAAGATTCAGATTTCAATTCTTTTCTTTTTTTATTGAAGTACACTTGACTTATAATGCGTTAGTTTCAGGTGTACAACATCATGATTTGACGTTCGATAAATTATGAAATGATCGCCACAGCAAAGTCTAGTAACCATCCGTCACTATACAAAGTTATTCACAATGTTATTGATTATCTTCTCTATGATGTACATTACAGCCCCGCGACATTTATTTTACAGCTGGAAGTTTGTATCTCTTGGTCTCCTTCATTGATTTTACCCATTCCCCTACCCCCCTCCTCTGTGGCAACCACCAGTTTGTGCTTTGTATCTATGAGTTGTTTCTGTTTTGTTTTGTTTGTTCATTTGTTTTCTAGATTCCATATAAGTGAAATCATATAATATTTGTCTTTGTCTAACTTTTCACTTATCATAATATCCTTTAGATCTATCCATGTTGTCACAAATGGCAAGATTTTATTCTTTTGTATGGCTAAGTAATATTTCACCATGTATATATATATACATATATATATGCCACATCTTCTTTATCCATTCATCTATCAATGGAACTTAGGTTGCTTCCATATCTTGGCAATTGTAAATAACACTGCAATGAACATAGAGGTGCATATGTCTTTTTGAATTAGTGTTTTCTTTGGATAAATACCAAGAAGCAGAATTTCTGAATTATGTGGTAGTTCTATTTTTAATTTGTTTTTTTTTTTTGAGGAAGATTAAAGATTAGTCCTGAGCTAACTACTGCCATTCCTCCTCTTTTTGCTGAGGAAGACTGGCCCTGAGCTAACATCCATGCCCATCTTCCTCTACTTTATACGTGGGACGCCTACCACAGCATGGCATTTGCCACGTGGTGCCATGTCTGCACCCGGGATCCAAACCGGTAAACCCCGGGCTGCTGAGAAGTGGAATGTGCGAACTTAACCACTGCGCCACCAGGCCAGCCCCTATTTTTAATTTTTGAGCAACTTCCATACCATTTTCCATAGTGACTGCACGAATTTACATTCCCACCAACAGTGTATGAGGATTCCCCTTTCTCCACATCCTTGCCAATACTTATCTCTTGTCTTTTTGATGATAGTCAGTCTGACAGGAGTGAGGTGATTTCTCATTGTGGTTTTGATTTGCATTTCCCTGATGGTTAGTGATGTTGAGCATCTTTTCGTGTATCTGTTGACCATCTGTATATCTTCTTTGGAAAAATGCCTATTCTGGTCCTCTGTCCATTTTTTCTTTCTTTTTTTTTTGTGAGGAAGATTGGCCCCGAGCTAACATCTGTTGCCAAATCTTTTCTTTGTTCTTGAGGAAGATTGCGGCTGAGCTAACATCTGTGTCAGTCTTCCTCCATTTTATGTGGGATGCCACCACAGCGTGGCTTGATGAGCAGTCCTACGTTTGTGCCTAAGATCCAAACCCGTGAACCTGGGGCTGCTGAAGAAGAGTGTGCAAACTCAACCACAATGCCACTGGGCTGGCTCCTGCCCAGTTTTAAATTGGATGATTTGTTTTTTTGATATTGAGTTTTATGAGTTCTTTACATATTTTGGATATTAACCCCTTATCAGATATGTCATTTGCAAATATCTTCTCTCATTCAGTAGGTTGCCTTTTTGTTTTGTTGATGGTTTCCTTCACTGTGGTAAAGGTTTTTAGTCTAATGTAGTCCCACTTCTTTGTTTTTGCCTTTTTGCCTTTGCCTGAGGAGACAGATCTGAAAAAATATTGCTAGGACCAATATCAAAGGGCTGACTACCCATGTTTTCTTCTAGGAGTTTTATGGTTTCAGGTCTTACATTTAAGTTTTTAATCCATTTTGATTTTATTTTTGTATGTGGTGTAAGGAAATGGCCCGGTTTCATTTCTTGCATGTAGTTGTCCAGTTTTCCCAACACCATTTATTGAAGAGACTATTGCTTACTCATTGTATATTCTTGCCTGATTAACTGATCATATATTTGTGAATTTATTTCTGGGCTCTCTACTCCTTTGATCTATGTGTCTGTTTTGTTCCAGTATCACACAGTTTTATTTATTATAGCTTTGTAGCATAGTTTGAAATTAGGGAGCATGATACCTCCAGCTTTGTTCTGCTTTCTCAAGGTTGCTTTGGCTATTCAGGTGTTTTGTAGTTCCATACAAATTTTAGGACTACTTGTTCTGGTCTTGTGAGAAATGCCATTGGTGTTTTTTTAGGGATTGCATTGAATCTACAGATTCCTTTGGGTAACATGGACATTTAAACAATATTAATTCTTCCAATCCATGAGCATGGTATATCTCTCCATTTATTTGTGTCGTCTTAAATTTCTTTCATCAATATGTTATAGTTTTCAGAGTCCAAGTCTTTCATCTCCTTGGTTAAATTTATTCCTAAGTATTTTGCTCTTTTTTTGCAATTGTAATTGGGATTGTTTTCTTAATTCCTCTTTCTGATTTTTCTTTTTTAGTGTATAGAAACCCAACAGATTTCTGTATATTGATTTTGTGTCCTGCAACTTTTCTGAATTCGTTTATTAGTTCTTATATTTTTTTGGTGGAGTCTTTAGGGTTTTCTATATATACTATCATGTTGTCTGCAAATATTGACAATTTTAGTTCTTCTTTTCCAATTTGGATGCCTTTTATTTCTTTTTCTTATCTGATCACTGTGGCTAGGACTTCCAATACTTTGCTGAATAAAAGTGGCAATAGTGGGCATCCCTGTCTTGTTCCATATTTTATAGGATGTGATTGTAGCTTTTCTCCATTGAGCATGATGTTAGCTGTGGGTTTGTCATATATGGTCTTCATTATGTTGAGGTATATTTTCTTTATATGTCTTTGTTGAGAGTAAATGGATATTGAATTTTATCAAATGTTTTTTACGCATCTGTTGAGATTATCATGTTTTTTTACCCTTCATCTTGTTAATGTGGTGTAATGTCTTAATTGATTTGTGGAAATTGAACCATTCTTGCATCCTTGGGATAAATCCCACTTGATCATGGTGTATGATCCTTTTAATGTATTGTTGGATTTTGTTTGCTAATATTTTGTTGAGGATATTTGCATCTATGTTCTTCAGGGATATTAGCCTATAATTTTATTTTCTTGCAGTATCCTTGTCTAGTTTTGGTATTAGGGTAATGCTGGCCTTATAGAATGAGTTTGGATGTGCTCCTTTCTCTTCAGTTTTTTCGAATAGTTTGAGAAGGATGGGTATTAACTGTTCTTTAATGTTTGGTAGACTTCACCTGTGAAGCCATCTGGTCCTGGACTTTTGTTTTTTTGGGAGGTTTTTGGTTACTGTTTCCATCTCCTTACTAGTGATCCATCTGTTCAGATTCTCTATTTCTTCTTGATTCAGTTTTGGAAGGTTGTTTGATTCTAAGAATTTATCCATTTCTTCTAGATTACCCAATCTGTTTGTGTATGTTCATATTGTTAATATTAATCTCTTATGATTTTCTGTATTTCTATGATGTCAGTTGTAACATCCTCTCTTTCATTTCTGATTTTATTTGGGCCCTCTCTGTTTTTTTCTTGATGAGTCTGGCTAAATTTTATCAATTTTGTTTATTTTTTCAAAGAACCAGCTCTTGGTTTCATCAACCTTCTCTCTATTTTTTTTTTTAGCCTCTATTTCTTTTATTTCAACTCTGATCTTCATTCTTTCCTTCCTTCAACTAACTTTGGCCTTTGTTTGTTTTTCTTTTTCTAGTTCCTTAAGTGTAAGTTTTTGATTTCCTCTTTGATTTCTTCACTGACCCATTGGTTATTTAGTCGTTTGCTGTTTAGCCTTTGCATGTTTGTGTTTTTTCTAATTTTCTTCTTGTAATTGATTTCTGTGTTCATACCATTGTGGTCAGAAAAGATGCTTGATATGATTTCAAATATATTAAATTTATTGAGACTTGTTCTTTGGCCTCATATATGATCTATCTTGGAGAATGTTACATGGGCACTTGAAAACAATGTGTGTTCTGCTGTTTTTGGATGGAATGTTCTGTTTATATCTATTAAGTCCATCCAGTCTAATGTGTCATTTCAGGCTGCTGTTTCCTTTTCGATTTTCTGTCTGGATGATCTATACATTGATGTTAATGGGGTCTTAAAATTCCCTACTATCATTGTATTACTGTCAATTTCTCCTTTTATGTCTGTTAATATTTACTTTGTATATTCAGGTGTTCTTATATTGGGTGCATAGACCTTTACAAGTTTTACAACCTCTTGTTGGATTTATCCCTCCATTATTATGTGATGCTCGTCTTTTCTCTTGTAACAGTCTTTGTTTTAAGTCTATTTTGTCAGATATGTAAGATTGCTACCCGAACTTTCTTTTTACTTCCATTTGAATGGAATGTCTTTTCCATTGCTTCACATTCAGTCTGTGTGTGTCTTTAAATCTGAAATGAATCTCTTGTAGGCAGCATATATATGGGTTTTGTTTATCTATCCATTCAGTCATCCTGTGTCTTTTGTCTGGATTAGTTAGTCCATTTACATTTAAAGTAATTATTGGAGTACACTTAAAGTAAAAATGTACTTACTGCCATTTATTTTGCACGGTCTTTAGGATTTTCTATGTAAAAAATCATGTTATCTGCAAACAGAGACATTTTACATCTACTTTTCTGATTTGGATGCCTTGTATTTCTTTTCTTTGCCTGATTGCTCTGGCTAGGGCTTCCAGTACCATGTTCAACAGAAGTGATGAGAGTGGGCATCCTTGTCTTATTCCTGATCTTTAAGCAGAAGTGTTCAGTTTTTCACTGTTGACTATGCTGTTAACTGTTGGATTCTTAAATGTAGTCTTTATTATACTGAAGTACATTCCTTCTATATTTAATTTATTGAGTACTTTTATCACGAGAAGATGTCAAACTATCTCAAATGCTTTTTCAGCATCTATTGAGATAATTGTATGATTCTTATCCTACATTTTGTTAATGTGTTATATCAGATTCATTATTTTCATATGTTGAATCATACTTGAATCTCAGGAAACAACTCACTTTATCTTAAAGTGTCATCCTTTTAGTGTGCTATTTAATTTGGTTTGCTAGAATTTTTTTGAAGATTTTTATATTTATGTTCATCAGGGATATTAATCTATAGTTTTCTTTTCCTCTAGTGTCCTTATGTGGCTTTGGTGTCACTGTAATGCTGGCCTCATAAAATAAATTTGAGAGTGTCCTTTCGTTTTTCAGTTTTTGACAAATTTGAGAAAGATTGGCATGAATTTAAATTTTTGGTAGAATTCGTCAGTGAAGCCATCTGGTCCTGGGCTTTTCATTTTTGAGAGGTTTTTGATTACTGATTTAATTCTCTTACTTGTTATTGTCTGGTTTAGGTTTTTCTGTATCAAGTATGTTTTTCTGTTTCTTTTTAAAGGCTGGTGCCTCAGCTAACAAATGCTGCCAATCTTCTTTTTTTTTTTCTTTTTCTCCTCAAATCCCCCCAGTACATAGTTGTATATTTTAGGTGTGGGTCCTTCTATTTGTGCTATGTGGGGCATTGCCTCAACATGGCCTGATGAGTGGTACCATGTCTGTGCCCAGGATCCGAACCAGTGAAACTCTGGGCTGCTGAAGTGGAGCATGCAAACTTAACCATTCGACCGCGGGGACAGCCCCTCAAGTATAAGTTTTTTATTTGTGATTAGCATAGGGCTTATGTAAATCATCTTATAGTCATAATAGTCTGTTTTAACATAATGGCAACTTAATTTTGCTCACATGCAAAAAGTACACATTTACTCTCTCCCCTCAGTTTATGTTATTGATTTCACAATTTACGTCTTTTCATATTGCATATTCATTAACAAATTACTGTGGCTATAGTTAATTTGAATAATTTCATTCTTAACCTTTATACTAGAATTCAGTGGTTAACATACTAGCATAGTACAGTATTAGAGTATTCTGAATTTGACTGTATACTTACCTTTATAATCATGTTGTATATTTTCACATCTTTTTGTGTTACTAATTAGTATCTTTTCCTTTCAGCTTGAAGAACTTCTTTCAGTATCTTTTGTAAGGCAGTTCTGGTAGTGATTAACTCCCTTAGCTTTTGTTGTCTGGGAAAGTCTTTATCTCTCCTTTGTTTCTGAAGGACAATTTTGCCAGTTACAGTATTCTCGGTTGGCAGTTTTTTCCTCCAGCACTTTGAATTTATCATCCCACTCTTTCCTGGCCTGTAAGGTGTTTGCTAAGAAATCTACTGATAGTCTTATGGGGGTACCCTTGTAAGTTACAAACATCTTTTTCTGTTTTTAAGATGCTCTCTTTGTCTTTGATTTTTGGTGGTTTTATTGTAATGTGTCTTTGAGAAGATCTCTTTAGGTTGAATTTGTTTGGTGACCTATGAACTTCACAAACTTGGATATCCAAATATCTCCTCAGATTTTGGAAGTTCTCAGCCATCATTTATTTAAATGAGCTTTCTACCATCTTCTGTCTCTCTTCCTCTGGGTGTCCAATAAGTCTTGTAGTGCAGTCCTAGTGGTGATGATTTCCTTCAGCTTTTGTTTTTTGTTTTTCTCTCTATTTCTGAAGGACAACTTTGCCATGTATAGTATTCTTTGTTGACAGTTTTACTTTCAGAGCTTTGAATATATTATCCCACCCTTTGGGCCTGCAAAGTTTCTGCTGAGAAATCTGCTGATAGTCTTTTGAGGACTCCTTTGTATATGAGAAGTCACTTTTTTCACGTTGATTTAAAATTCTCTCTGTCTTTGATTTTTGATACTTTGATTATGATGCATTTTAATCTAGATCTTTCTGGATTTTTCATAATGGTATTCTTTAGGGTTCATGATTCTGGTTGTCCATTTCCTTCTCCAGATTTAGGAAATTTTCAGCCATTATTTCTTTACATAGACTTTCTGTCCCTTTCTCTCTTTTTCTACTTTGAATGTATCATGTTTTCTCTATTCTTCATATTCCTTGTATGGTTGCATTGGTGTCTCTGCATTTGCTGAAATAACTCCTTTTCCCAAACTCACTGAACAGTGTTGGTGGTAGAGGAATGTCCTCTCCTTTTCCTTTGTTCCTAGCAGTCCCAAGTATCTGGGTTCTGATGGTCCTTCAGTACTCAATATGATACAAAATGCAAAATGACCCTTCAGGAACCATACAAAAAGGCTGGAGACAAGACTTAATTCACTTCTGTCCCTCTCATAGATAAATAACCTTGGTTCTGTGCCTTTTTTCAATCAGAGCGGTGACAGCTGTAGGAAGGTGCCCACCTCTTCTCTTTTGTTCTTAGCTGTTCCAGGTACCTGGGTGCTACTTGTCTTTCAACACTCAGTATGAGGCAAGAGTGAGAAATTCAGTATGAATTTCATTCAGTTGAAATTCAGCCCTTGGGGAGTGAACTGAAAGACCAGGAGGCTAGGTGGCCAGCCACTCTCCTTCTCCCTTTCTGCAGTAAAAGTATGGGCCAAGGTCTTTCTCTTAAATCTGACCTGAGGGAGAGATTAATGAGGGCAAAATGGATTTGCTCTTCTTACCCATATTGGTCTGACTTTTCTCAGCTTTTTGCTTGTCACAATTTCTTAACTGGATTCTGGATTTCACATTAAGTTCTTTAAGTTCAAATATTATTTCAGTATTTCTGTCAAGGGACAATGGCTAAGACTTTCTACTCTGCCGTCTTGCTGGTATCATTCCCCTTACTTATACTCCCCCTTACTGCACAGCTAGTATATTTCTCTAAAAACAAATAATTTAAAGATCTATAAAATATTTTATATCACTTTATTTCACTCAGTACTAATCTGCTTCATATTTAAAACTGCTTGATATGTAATACTGGAAAATATGATACTTGACCGGAAGCAAAGGTGCTAAAGAAGAAAATATCACATATTTATTGACAGCTGCTATGTTACAGACACTTTGCAAGATCATCTGCCAATGTCATTTTACACAAGCCTAAGAACAAACCTGTAAAATATGTGTTGGTGTTTTATGTTTTACAAATGACAAAACCTAGACTCAAAGAGATTGACTAGTTTTTCTCAAGGTCGTTTATTCATTCTTTCAATACCGAGTGTTCACCATGTCTCAGTCAGTAGAAGACAGTGAGAATATGATGAAACCAAAGTAGATATGCTCTTAATTCTCCCAGTGCTCACAGTCTAGGGGAAAATAGACAAGCTAACAAATAATGGCTATCTATTAGGAGCAACACAAAGTTTACGGCCAGATCTTCTTTTCATTGGGTACTCTTTCCTATAAATGACCTTATTCACATCCAGATTTTCACTGTTTCCCACTCAAATATTCCCTCAGCACTCCAGACACATATGCCTAGTCCTTAGCTCTTTCTAGCTTTCTCAGGGACACATCAAAGTTACAGTACAAAACCAACATATTATCTTCTCCTGAAAACAATCTCCCCCGACAGATATATGCACACAACTGGTCTGTTTTCATCTCTCAGAGATTGGCACTGTGCATGCTGTTGTAAAATCTGAAAGTCATTCCTGAGATTTCTTTTTCCTCACTACCACCTCCATCACCAAGCCCTATTGACTGTTTCTCTTAAGATTCACTCAAATCTGTCCTCTTTTTCATCTGTTTACCCCATCTCTCCAGCCCTAGATATGATCAATTCTCATTTGGAATATTGAAATCATCTCCTCACTGTTTTGTCTTCATCCACTTCGATCTCCTACTAACCATTTTCCACAATGCTATCAGGATGTTATATTGAAATGGCAAATCTAATCGTTTCTTCCTTCTCGTACTTAATACTTTTCCATTATTTCCCATTGCTGTTAGGATAAAGATCAAAATACTCACCATATGCACACAATCCCATATGTCCTGATCCTGCACCTGGTTGGCTAGATCCCTCCCCTGTTGTCTTCCTCCTTACTATCTGCTACTTTCACCTTTTCATAAATATTGTGCACCTTCCTTCACGGTGCAATAGGACAGTGGAACAGTCATTGTGCACAGGTTAATGCATACTCGTCCTTCAGACTTCAACTCACTTGTCACAACTCCAGGGAAGCCTTCCCTGACCACTTTTAGTAGATTTCTCTATTTATACACTTTCATTTATATGTTTATGTTTCATAGAACTTGTCAGAGTTGTAATTTTACATTAATTTGGGGGTTATCTGATTAATTTGATTCTCCTTTGGGAAATTTAAACTCACAGTGAGCAGGGAACTTGTGCTTCTTGCTCTCCCTTCTATCCCTATCACCTGTCACAGAACCTCTTATTACATGATAGATACTCACCACACATTTGTTGAGTGAGTAAATAAGTACAGGAATTATTGGATTTTTTGAGCTTTATTTTATAAGTGACAAATAAAATTGTGTCTATCTTTTTTTTTTTTTTTTTTTTTGCTGAGGAAGATTAGCCCTAAGCCAACACCTGTGCCAGTCTTCCTCCACTTTATATGTCGGTTGCCACCACAACATGGCTGACTAGCAGTGTAGGTCTGTGCCCAAGATCAGAACTCACAAGCCTGGGCCACCAAAGTGGAGCACGCTGAACTTAACTGCTAAGCCATGGGGCCAGCTCAAAATTCTTTATATTTAAAATGCATAACACGATACTTTGACATATGTATACTTTGTGAAATGATTACCACAATTAGGTTAATTAATACCTCCATCACCTCACATAATTACCTTTTTTTTGTGTGTGTAGTGAGAACATTTAAGGTCTACTCCCTTAGTAAATTTCAGGTATACAACACTGCATTATGAACTATAGACACCGTGCTGTACCTTTGATCCTCAGAGCTCATTCATTTTATAACAGAAGGCTTGTACTCTTTGACTAGCGTCTCCCCATTTGCTTCACTCCCCAGCCCCTGGTAAGCACCATTTTACTCTCTGTTTCTGTGAGTTATACTTTTTTTCTTGGATTCCACATAAAAGTGAGCTTACACAGTATTTGTCTTGTCTGGTTAATTTCACATAGCATAATGTCCTCTAGATTTATTCATGGTGTTGAAAATGTCACCATTTCCTTTTATCTCAAGGCTGAATAATATTCCTGTGTGTGTGTGTGTGTGTGTGTGTATCACATCTTCTTTATCCATTCATCCATTAACAGACATTCAGGCTGTTTTCATAACTTGGTTATTGTGAATAATGATGCAACGAACATGGAAGTGCAGCTGTCTCTTCGAGATTTATTGCTGAAAGATGCTAACCATCATCTGAGCCTTCAGCGAGCTGTAATCTTTTGCTGGTGGAGGGTCTTGTAAAAACCACATATCTGTGAAGCACAATAAAATGAGATATGCCTGTGGTTTTTTTGTTATTATATAGAAATACAACTGATTTTTGTATTGATTTTGTATCCTGCAACTTTACTGAATTCATTTATTAGTTACAGCAGTTTTTTGTGACTGCTTTTGGGTTTTCTATGTTTAAGATCATGTCCATCTGCAAACAGAGACAATTTTCCTTCCTTTTTGACTTGGGTGCCTTTTATTTCTTTTTCTTACCCAATTGCTCTGGCTAGGACTTCCAGCACTAGGTTGACTAGAAGTGAGGAAAGTAGTATCCATGTCCTTTTCCTCTGGCCTTAGAGAGAAAACTTCCAGCTTTTCACTGTTGAATATGATTGTATGGCAGAATCAGGATTTGAAGCTGACTCTGTTCTAGATCCAGGGGAAAAGCAGTAAAAAAGACAGATAAAATCTGTTTTTTCATGAAAATTATGTTATACAAGGGGAAGTCACTAAATAAACAAGTAAATAAGATGATTTCAGAGAGTTTTAAGTGCAATTAAAATAGTAAAGAGTATCACGGTGTTGATAGGGATTTTGGCTGGCTGTATTATCTTAGACTCTTAGATCAGATAAGATCTCTTTGAGGAAGTGACATTTGAGCTGAAACATACAAATCAATCGCCACACGTTACTGTCATTGACCACGTAACAAAGTTTTGGTCAATGGCAAGCTATATTCATGACAGTGGTCCCATAAGATTAGTACCATATAACTTAGGTGTATAGTAGGCTATACCATCTAGCTTTGTAAGTACACTCTATGATGTTTGCACAATGACAAAATATCCTAACAACGCATTTCTCAGGATGTATCCTCATTGTTAAGCATCACATAATGGTAATATAAAAGAGAAAACACAGACATATAGTCATTAAAGCTAACCTTTGACATACATTCCTTAAAAATGTAAGTGTTTTAGAAAAGAAGATACAAGAAGAATATAGTAGTGAAGCTAGACTTCATGGAGCATGTGAGTCTTGAGAATTTTCCTATTTGAGGATTTGAATAGGAAGAAGGCAAAGCGTTTGGGATAATTGAGTTAAAGCATAGATGTAGGAATGACTGTGACATGTCTATGAATATTACATCATGACTGCTGCATAAAAAAAAAGGTAAATAGAAGAATTGTCACTGTAGATTTTTGCAGTCCCTACAACTGTTATTTTGTGTGTTTTTTTGCATAAAGTAAACTTTAACAAAGAGATATAGTGGGGTTTTTTTCACTTGAAATGTCTAATCTTTGCCTATATGTAAGATTGTTAGGGAGCGCTGGGAAATAGAGATGGATGATAGCAAACTTGAGCCAGTTTCATGGCCGCCTTCAAAGCTAGTAAATGAGGGTTTCTTGGGCATTTATTATTATGTAGGACTGAAGAGGGATTATTGTGTTCTTTATATAGCCACTTAGTTAATGGTGGAAAAGAATGAATGGGTCAGAAAGGCAGGAGGCTAACTCCCAAAATTCTTTATAAAATGTATTAATTATTGCTGAATATGACATTAATGACAAAAATAATGACATTACTAAGAGTATAGCAGCATAATGTGTTGTAAAGGGCAGAGGCCTAGCAGGTCAGTAAATCTATGTCTGTCATTAACTGGTTGCGTGACAAGTGGGTCACTTTACATCACTTAGCGCTAGTTCTTTCATTTTTAAATTAACCTTTTAAGGTCTTTCTGAGTTAAAAATTTCTATGATTTTATAATGGGTGCCTTGTAACAAGATTTAGTCATAATCCGTGCTAAACTTTGTTCAAAGAAAGAGAATTCAAGAGTGAAAGGATTTGCACTTCACAATATCCAGAGTTGCACTGTGTGAGTCTTCCTAAATTACCTATATCCTAATGTGTTTATTTATTAGCAATCATTGAGAATAGCATGTGGAAAGCGGGTGTGCTCTTTCTCCTGATAATTCTGACTATTTCCGTTTCCTTTCCACCGTTAAAACTGTTAACGTTACACTTTTGTGCATGCCTCACATAGATTTTAAAACATCAGTAAATAATATGAAATATTTATTTGTGGTTTATATTAGACGTAATGTTTAGAGTGATGTGTGTTTCATGAATAAATGAAATGAGTTATGGATTGATAAGTCTCAGGGATGAGTTTTTTAAAGGAAGAAAAATCCAATTGTGGAATTGCAGAAATGCCTATGGGTGACTTGCTGGAACCTCGCCATAGCCATATTGTTAATCTTTTCTTTGTTCTCTTTTCATCGCTAATTTTAAAAGGGGATATTCTTCAAGGAGCAAAATCTTTGTGCTCTACGTATCTAGCAATAATAAAGGCGAAAACGAAGTGTTAGTAAATTCAATAAAAATTCTAAACCAATGGATAGTTACGTACCATATATATGTTTCGTTTTTACTTTTTGGAGAATAACAAACTTTTCAGAAGAAATTTGTATGTGCCATACCATATTTCCATTAAAATAATATTTTTGTCTATTAAAATTATATATAACTTCCTGGAAGCACAATTTTTATCATTATCTCAGTAGGTAATAATCAACTATAATATTTATGTATTTAGGATATAGGGTAATTATCAACACATTGATGTCATTGACATCAAGACAAGTACAGGGTCAAGAGAAGAAGACAATATTCCATTAAATTGAATATTCTACATCTTTTACCATATAAAATTTAGAAAACTAATTAATTTTTTTCCAAGCAACCTCCTCTCCTCCCCTAAAAGCAATTGTTGTGTTTGAAACTATTTCAATCCTATACATATGCTCCTAGTCAACTTCCATTTGTTAACAGAATATGCAGCATCTACTGCATTCAAGGAATATGATTTCAAACTCTCCATGTTCCAGTGCACAGGCACACATCCCCATAAGTTGTAAATAGCTGTTATCACTTGTTAGGATAACTTAATTAAACTTGCTTATTAAAAACCTTTAATTCGTTAGTGATAAAATCTTGATTAGTACATTTTCCTGCTAGGTGACCTTCTAATTTAATAGAAAATGAATTTTTAAATGGGGAAAAATGCCTGTGGCAGAGATTTTGTGCTAGTGAATAGACTTTGCAATACACATAGGGATATATTCGAGCCTAATTAGTAAGGGTGCAAATGAATTTTTATTTCATACACCAGAAGTGTCATTGATGAACCACAGTGAGGAATTTGAAATGCATTCAGATTGGCAGTGTGGGACTGAAATCTGTGGGAAAATCACAAGCTAATTCATTGATTGCCCCCTGGAAATTACTGCTGTTAATTGTTAGGTAATTAACATGGAGCTACAATTATATTGGCCTAAGGGGGTGATTAATGTTTCAACATGTCACATTAGCAGCGGCTGGATTTTCAAAGCTTTTCTTTTCACATGGTTTAGGAGACAGATGGTATATTGTCTGTGGATTTTTTTTTTTTTTTTTGCTAAAGTTTATGCTGAGAGCAAGTGTGTGAATTTTCTGTTCTTGAGCCTCCTTTAATACGTATGAATTTTAATGTAAGAACTTGATAACTTTTATGAAATAATGTAATATTTACTGATAATATTCCTCTACCTAAAATATATATTGTTAAATAAGAAAGTTATTTTAATTTTATGTATTGGTCTAAAATCAAAACTGTCTTAAATTTGAGGAGTTGGCATTTTTCTTTATGACGGGTCTTAAATTATTCAGTGATGGTAAGAAAAAAAAGAACTATAGAATATCATATTTATAACAATCAATATACCTTAAGCAGAGAACAAATAAACCATGCTGAACAAATGCACTTAATAACATTAATATAGAGTACATTAATATCTCTATCCTTCAGCATCTCACTATCTCTGTCACCTTTTTTTTCCCTTAAAACTATATATTCTCAATACTCCAAATCCTATTTTAGACCCACTCATTGTGGCATAGATTTTTCAGAACTGTCCTCTAAAACAACATTGATCTCTACACATCAAGGCTCACAATGAATGGACAGAATGGATCAAATCAATTGCTTATTTAGGGAGGACCCAAGCAGAAACCAACACTACTCATTACAAAGTTAGCTTGAGATGTTACATTATGTGTTGAGGATTTGCCTATACCAATACTTTTTATCTTAATATCATGGTTGTTAAATAATCACCAAGTTTGGGGTGCAACTATCCTATGGTGAAAACAACTATAAAAAAATCCAAGCTATAGTTACTTCTATAATGAGGAAATCACTTTTGTTCTTGCAAAATTAATTTTATTTGAATATTAATCAACCCTTTATTGATCCTATGGATGCAGACATAGATTTCTAGAGCAATATTTTGTAACCCATCTGTTTTCATTTGAAATCTATTTTGGCTGAAGTGGTTAAAAAAGTTTTCAAAGTATTTTCATTTTTAATGCAAGTCAATGGGGGTACATTGACCCTTGTAAAAAGATATATTTGATACTAAAACCTAAGTGAGTTCCAAAAAATTCTTAAGGTCCCTAAAGGTGGTTTTTTTAAAAAAAAATTCAATTAAGGCACATTATCTAAAAAGGTAGAATGGATTTCTAGCAGTTCAAAGAACGGCTGCTTTTATAATTTTTTTTCTGTGAAAATTTGAGATGTCATCTTTCTTGGTAGCCCCATACTGAGGTCTTTGTTGTGACTGCAGTCTCTAGCTTTTATATTGATTTGTACTACTTCCACGAATGACAGAAATCTTTATTATCTACAGCCAAGCCGTCTATTAACTTTTAATGTCCATTAAAACCAAAAAATTGTGAAAGAAAGCCAGTACCTCTAATTTAGCATTTAAAAATAGAGAATTACTGAAATCTTGATTTTAGAGACCCTGTATTCAGATGTTTGCACATTTCTTTTACATTCAAAATCAACTGCAATTGTTCAAATGCCTGTTTTACTGCTAAGCTGGCATTTCACCTCAGCTCCTCTTTTCTTTGCTTATTATAATTTTACCAAAAAAGAGAAAATACTTGCCATGCTGGAAATAGTAGAATATGCAATGAGGCTAAAGTAGGTGCATACATTTTATTGGAGGAAAACTTTCAAGTGTCTCTTTTCACCTTGTTTTAGTAATGAGCATACGGTGAGGCAAGGGATTCTGACTTTGATTAGAAATTGTAAGCAATAAGTTAAAATTTGTATTTGAAAATTCTCTAGGAAAAATGAAGGCTATATCTATTTAACTTGGGTGGCAGAGGTTGCTCTAATTCTTCAAAGACAAGGTGATAGGAAGACCATTAGCCACAGACAAGACTGTTCTTAAAGCTACTTTAGGGGAGGAGAGAAAGTCTTTTCTAAATAGAAAGATCAAATTATCGAAACTAGAAATTTTATATACATACTACACACACACCTACATATACAGTTGAACAGAATTTAAAATGAAGACTATCGTTGCCCTGTATTAGGCTTTGCTAATATTTTAGGGCTACTGTGGTTCTAATTCCTGAGTTTGGGTTCGCCATATATCAAGGGCTTAAAGGAATTCCATGACTAACCCACTTGGTGAGTGTTATTTGCACATTGCTGTTGGTTCTTTTTACTTCACCCTAAGTGTAGCGATATTCATGCTTTTTTTCTTATCATGGGCAAATAGTAGTCATAAAAATGTTTAAATTTTTGTTGGACATAAAAGTAGAAATTTTGCTAGGAATATCAACTTTGGTTTGCCCTTCTAGGTGATCAGTTCAGTCTAAAATGTAAAAGAAATGAACCAATCATAAAGAATGGCACGATGCAGTAAAAGTAGTCATTTTCAAGTTAATTATTTTATGGTCCCAGCCGGTGAGATCTCAAAATCTGGTGGGAGAGACAAATATGAAAATAACCATTACAGTGTTATAAAGTAAGTGCTGTACTTGAAATGAAAGCAAAGTGCTGGGGGAAAGGCGAGGAAAAACTAAGCCTGTTGGTGTGAATTGGTGGCAGTTTTCTCGCCAAAGGAAGGGAGGGTATTTCAGAAGAGCGACATGCAGGGCACTAAGAATGAAAGGTCATGGGGTAATTGAGGAAGTGAGTGGATCCAGGGGAATGGCAGTTCACAGTTCATAATTGTGATGGTATACTTGGCGGGAGGGGTCATGACAAGGATGAAATGGAGCTCATCAAGGATTTGGTGCACCGTGTTTAGTAATTTTTACCTAGGTTCATGGTAATCGAGGATCTCACATGATAGAATATAGTTCTTTTTTTTAAAAAACGTGTCACAAAACTATCAGTTTAGCTATTACCCAAAAATGATTAAAAAAAAATCAAGGTTAGACAATTATGTACTCCCTATTCATGAATTAAGCATAAATTTATCAAGTGCCTACTATATGCAAGGCATGCTGTTAAGGTGCTAGATTTATAGAGATCGACAATATAGATGAGAAGACTGCTCTCATACAGCTTACATTCTAGAGGAAGGAGAGAGATTACAGAGAAGAAAAAATGATTAAGTTAATGTAAGATAGTGAAAGTGCTGTGGGGGAAAAAGTAGCACTATGGGATAGAGAGTGACGGGTCGGGGAGCCCCTTTGCATAGCTCAGATAGGGAAGGTCTCTAGAGGAAGGGGCAAATGAACTGTCACCTGGATGATGAAAAGAAACAAGCTAAGTGAAGATGTGGAGGAGTGGCATTTTAGGAAGAGAGAATAGCAAGCACGAAAGCTTGAAGGCATTTTAACGCAAAACGTTTTGAGAATTACAATAATGACTTCTCTCCCCCACTTGGCGGCAAATGACACAGTGGAGCAATTATGAGTATAGAATCTGGTGTCCATCTAAGCTGAGTTCAAATTCTGTTCTCCCTCTCACAGGACCTTAGATTATTTGAGTATTCTCACCCTCAACTTTCTGTTCTCAAAACTGTAATAATATCATACATATCAGAGAATTTTTGTCAGCAGCAGAAGATATAACAGTGATAAAACTTTTATGAGAGTACCAACCATATAGGTAGACACTTAATATATAAAGCTTACCTTAGCCTCTTCTGTTTCTTCTCCTCCTCTGCAGAATGGAACTGTGTTCCTTACTAACCTGGCACATTTTTATGTGTTTATCTTTGCAATTGACCCTTTTTTTCACATTCTTCACTCAAAATTAGATAGATTGACATAGAATAAAAGCTGGTCAGTAGGAAGGGAGTATGTTGTTTGTTCTCAGCTATTCTTCATTAATTCTTAGTTGTTCTTAATATTATTATTCATTTATAAGAAAAAAATCCAACATATTTCAAGTCTACGTAAGGAATGATCATGTTTGGGAATAAATAACGTAAATTTGTCAAAAAAATTTTTAAGTTAAGGAACTGCCAAAATAGCCTATTTTTACAGGCCTGCCAATTTTGAGTGAGTCTTCTGAAATCACTTATCCAGCTCCTGTTGTTTTCCTCTACTTCTGATTTATTTGTAGATATTGCTTCTAAATACGACTTTTCTCATCCCATAACTAAAACACTTCCTTTGGCTCTAGCTTTTCCAACGATCCTGTTCTTAACTTTTCTCTCCTGCTTCTTTTGTTGACAATATATCTCTTGCTATTGATCCTCATTGCCAATTCTGTAAACCTCTTCTTCAGAATAAATCCTCTGACCTTCTTTTTCTAAAGTCTAATGACCAAAACAGACTCCTCACCAGCCCTCCAAGTAATCTTATCTTTTCTGTCACTGACTGTATAAATTTACTCCTTCCACAGGCAAACTGATTTCAGTCATGTTTGTAAATACTTACCATGGAACCTTCTTGTTTAATGGCGTCCAATTCACTCTTCTTTCCCTTTTCCCCCATAAGTTCTTCCTGCATCTTTCTATAACAGACTACACAATGCATTTCTGGAATATCCCAAGTGTTATATAGATAAACATCCTTATTTTACAGTGTAGGTCTATATTTCACACATCTTTCTTCATATAATAAAGAGATAAGTTGTTACAGCAGAAAGGAACCTCTCAAATAATGTAATTCAATCTTCATTTTTCATAAGAAAATTGAAACACGAGGAATTTGGGTTATATTTAAGAGCCAGATCTTCATAACTCTCACTCTATTTTCTTTGCAATTCACAAAAGATCATAAAGTTATGGCTTGGGGGCCAGCTCCAACCACCAGATGTGTTTTGTTTGGCCCTCACAGAGACTTTTAAATATTTTTAGTTCTTTCCAAACTTTAATATTCTGAGATTTCACACAAAACTCTGGATTTCCAGATTCTCTTAGAAATCAGATTTATTGGTAATATGGGATGCTCACAACTAAAATGGTGTACTCGGCTAAAGCGAAGTAGAAGCACCATGTGAGAGAGATTGCGCTCTCCAACTGGCCAGTTTCAATTATTCTCGAATATTTCACGCTCTTCTCTTTAATGCTTATTTATATGACTTGCCTGTTCCCCACAGGGTATTGACATGCCTTTCCCTTTCTATACTCAAGTGCTTTTCCTTTGAGCTGATGCAAGCTTTAAAAAATTGGACTAGGTTCCACAACTTTGGAGATGTAGGACTGCAAAGAGGTACCAGCCATGCAATCACAGCTGTGCTGTTGACCTGCAGTTGCACAAGGCGCTTCAACGGGTCTATGAAATTTCGCAAATGTGTTCCGTCTGAGAGCTGTCTCCACGTAAGGCATTGAACCAGGCACTGAGGTCCCAATGACAAATGAAACCATTCTTGGAGGATTTTACTTAATTCGAAAGCTGGATTGGAATATCTTTGAGGGTGAGTACTATGTCTTATTTGAATCAAAACTATAAATAATGAGCATAAGATATATTTTTTAATGTTTAATATGATATCATCATAAGGGTAGGGTTTCTTTAATGAAAGCTACTATGTGAACCAAATAATATTAAAAATAACCAGCCAGGGGCTGGCCCCGTGGCCCAGTGGTTAAGTTCGCGTGCTCTGCTGCAGGCGGCCCAGTGTTTCATTGGTTCGAATCCTGGGCACGGACGTGGCACTGCTCATCAAACCACGCTGAGGCAGCATCCCACATGTCACAACTAGAAGGACCCACAATGAAAAATATACAACTATGTACCGGGGGGCTTTGGGGAGAAAAAGAAAAAAATAAAAAATCTAAAAAAAAAAAATAACCAGCCAACAGCAGTACAAGCAACGAAACCTTGTTGGACCACTTGACCATTGGTTTATTATCCATTTAGAATGAATATTCCTACAGGTCATAATAAATAGAAGTGCTTCTTCATTTAAAAGTGTGTAAACATTTTCTATTGGAAACATGACCCGAATGTTCTTATGTATTTATGTCTCTAATGTTTGCTATTATGTAAGGGTTTTTAGAATTGTAAACAATCCGTGTATTATATAGCAAGCCTGTTGGCATTTCTCTGGTTAAACTATAACTGAAAGCTAACAGACCAGCTCTTCTTTATTAACCAAACAGATGCTATTCACTCACTATTAGTGGTACATGCATACCAAACAATTTTCTCAATAGTGATGATAGATTTGTGCATATTTACTCACATTCTGTTGCTCGCTTACCCTTTTAATTACTGGAGGTGTGTATTAGGCAACTGCCTATATTGCAGGTAGAGGCAGTGTCTTAAGGAAGGCAAAGCCATTGTCCACCACAGGATTTTGCCTTCATTATTACCACCATCTAATCAACTAAGGTCACTAAAACCCTGCATAATTAAGACTTATCAGAATTCTTCCCATCACCAAACTTTATCTGAATGATTTTATTGAGTCAAAAAGAATAAATTGAAATCATTTTTAATGTTCATATTCATATTTTCTCTTTTGTGCCGTAAGGTCAGTTCTGACTCCTACCAACCCTGTGTACAGTAGAGTTGAACACTACTTTGCTGCTGTTCATAGGGTTTTCGTGGCCAGTCTTTTTGGAAGTGGGTGACTAGGTTCTTCTTCCTACTTTGTCTTAGTCTGGAAGCTTCGTTGAAACCTGTCCACCGTGGGTGACCCTGCTGGTACTTGAAATACTAGCAGCATAGCTTTCAGCATCACAGCAACATGCAGCCACCACAGTATGAAAACCCACAGACAGTGGTGTGGTTCCCTGACCTGGAAGTAAACTTGATCTGCATGATGAGAGCTCCGAATCTTAACCACTAGACCTCCAGACATGCCTGTTTACTCTCTGAAGTATATTAATACATGCTATGGCAGTTAGAGTATGGAAAACATAATGCTTTCTATGTATTCTTTCCAAACTCAGTGAAATCGTTCAAACAAATAATAGCAATAGAGTGAATTCTGGTAAATATTAGAGATGGAAAGACTTTAAAAGGTCAAGGTCTTCATTATCCCTGTTTGTTGAGTGTCCGGTGAGCCCAATACTTGATAAACTATATTGAAGGATTTGGTCCTTGTCCCAGAGGCTCATAGATTAAATTAAACAAGCAAGGACAGTTGTGTTAGCCAAGCAGACAGTTAGTTCTAAAATAGAGGTTTTTCTAAAGATTTTTAAAAAAATTTGTCTATTTTTTTTGTCATTCTGTACTTTTGTTTCTCATACTTCTGTCTTTTCAGAATAAAAACAAAAAAGGTTAGGCCTTTCCTCTGACAAGAGTCATAGAAAATTTGATTTTGTGAAGGGACTTTTTTTAAGGGAATATAAAAATAGACTGGATGTAGAAAAGAGGAAGATGAATTGTTACAAGCATGACTAGAAAAATAGAAAGCAATATGAAATTGGGCTGGAGAGATGAAACGTATAACAAATGAATCTACATAGATAAAAGGAATGTTGAGAACTAAGAAGCTGAGAACTGATTTAGCAATACGTACGAGGCTGGTTTACTCCAACATGAAAATAACGGTTTGCCAAACTGAATTTATACCTGTCTGAGGGTTGTCCGGGTCTGCCTGTTATGCCCTTTTAACAAATAACAATGGTGATTTCTTGAAAAACATTTAATAAAATATATTTCTTGGACATTTTGTTTACCCCAGTCTTTTCTGAAATTTTGTTTGCATGAAAATAGCTTGCCCTACAAATTAAGTAGTTCTTATTAATATTTATTATAATTTATGAAAGTTTCAAATTTAGTAACAACATGATTCAGTTGTATATCTAAATTAAAAGGATATCTTCCAGTTGAATTATACTTTCAAATTATGATTATTTTATATTAGAGACTGTAAAATACATAGGCATTGCTTCTGTTATATATGACATCTGGCCTTGCTAAAAATATTAGTTTTGCAATTTCTCTTGCATTTGAGATATTTTCTTTTGCCTTAATTACTTAAGGTTTTGAAATAACTCTTCCTCAATTCCACTTCTCAAATTATGACAAATCAGAATATGTAACAGGGATTAAACTAAATGTTATTATAAAAGTAAAGAATTCACCGAAGCAAGACTAAGCATCATTTAGATTATCAGTAGAAGATGATTAATAAACAATGGATTGCATAACAAGTTCTGTTGATGCTGTGTTTGGGTAGTCAAATGTTTGAGCTTTACAAATGAAAAAAATCCTTAAGCAGCTTATAGGAGAAAGTAATCATTCAAATTACAAACTTAAGAATTTCAAATTACATCCTTCATCAAGTTGAGCCTATTTTAACTTACTGAGTAGATTTGGTATAAAGGAATGAAATAATTACTTAGTGATTCAAGTAAATGGAAAAGAGTTTTCCTATGCTTATCATTCGTTTTCCAGACAATAGCTACAGTAGATAATTTGTAGGAAATTGTAGAAATTTGTAACAATTTGCAGAAGATTGCTGAGAATGGATCTCTAAAAGATAATGGTCAGAAATATTCAAAAGTATGTTCAAGAATAAGCATTTATACAGACATTTTTCCCTTGGAGTTTCTTTTGCCAAGATAAAATTTTTGAAGTCCTTCTACTTTTTGAAAATCTGATTTTGAAAAACAAATCTGGCCAGATGTTAGCGAAAATATAAAGAATACGCTTTTCCCCAGTAGGTTGTCTGAATTAAAACTGAAAATTTGTCTCCATAGAGTTTTTCCACAAATGGTGTACATATGTGTATTTGAACTTAATATCCTACAATTATACTATATAATATATGCTAAATCCTTATTAATTTCTCAAGGATAATTAAGAGTAAAAACTGGAGTGGGACAATCTGGGTTCAAATCCTAGTTTACCACTTGAATAATGATGCTGGATAATTTAATAAGTTTACAGTCTTTTTATCTGTAAAATGATGGTAATACCAACAACACCTCATTATTGCTATTATGGTAGCAATGAAGGAAAGGGTGTAAAACATTTAGAATGGTGTTAAGATGCTTAATGCACCTAGCTCATAGTAAATATATTTTTCTTATTACTATTATCAAAGTATTTTTTTCAGTTGTTAATGTGTTGTAATTTTAAGTCATATTCAATTGTCTCAGACTTTCAAGAGGGCGGAAACTGTCCTAGTTGATGTTGTGTTTTTAATTCCATAAAACAAGGCAAGGGAAATCAATACTACTATGAGATTGAAGAATATTTCTAAGTGAGTGTGTCCCGGGTGTCTTCCCTCAGTTTCATAGTAGTATTGAGATTCAAGAATATTTCTAAGTGAGTGTGTCCCGGGTGTCTTCCCTCAGTTTCTACAAATACTTTACTAAACTGTAGGCTTCAAAGTATCTTTTCATGCAGATTTGAAAAAGTTAGCTCGTTAGGTTATTCTGAAATTTTAATGTTAGCCTCACTGGCATCATGTTCTTTATATGGTTCTTGTGAGAATATTGAATTTTTCTGGTAATCCATTATGCTCTACAATACTATGAAAGAGAATTGAGATTTCCATGTTACTGAAAGAAATTAAGAAATGATTAACTCTCGAGTCTAGACTTTGAAATAAGTGACACATTGTCAGTCATCCTTATCATTCAGAGATTTATTATGGCTTGAACTTTACTTATGTGATAATGTTAATAATATTACCCTAGCAATAACCTGCTACCACAGGATAAATATTACTAGTATACCAAATGTAAGATCTAGCTCTCTGGGAGGGGTCAGCATTAAATCATTAACGTTACAAATTGCAGTGGGGACCGAATAATGAGAAGGAACTATTACTGTTATTAATGTTGACTGTATGAAATTAAAGGAAAGTAAACCCATTCAAATTCAGAACAGCTGACTGAGCTCTGTAGCCCTGTGACGGGCAAAAAGAATTGCAGGTTAATCTTGATAATTTATTTCTTTTTGATACTTTAAAATTTATATCATATTGTCTTCCAATACACTCTCTTCATGTTGATTATTAAGGCCTCCAATGCCTTTTCACTCAAATAGTTTCTTTGTTTTACCTGTAAGAGAACTAGCAATTCAAACTTTTAAGTGGGTCTCTATAGAGAGTGAGAACTAATTCTTACCTGTATTCTTTTGAGAATTTTCCTCTGGCTGACAACGTCATAAAGGAATGATGGTAGATTAGGGGAGATAAGCTGAAAGAGACCTTGTGATTTGATACTGCAATATTTTACACAAAATTTACAGCACAAAACTTTTTAATAGATGTATCTTTGAACATAAACCTTACATATACTGTCACCTTGCAACTTGTGGGAAGTTAATAACTAATAATTCAGGGATATTTTTAAAATTACTTCTATATAAACAAAGGAAAGAAATACAGACAGACAGAGATATGAAAAAAGACTACAAAATCATACAGGAGATGGATGAGTAAGCATATTCTTATTGTTCAAATCTTGGAGTTGACCTCTTAGAGGCCCATACCCTTCAAAAGAAACCTGAATTTCACGTTATTATTTAAATCTTCTTTGAGAGTCTAAATATCCACCAATTCTCCAGCCTTACCAGGGAAACTTTACCTACAACAGGCCCCACGCATAGAAGGCAATTCATAAATATGTTTGATGAATTTAAGTATTGCCGAATAAATTACTAGCAGGAAATTATCATTCATTCATTTAAAATGTTTATGGAATTCTAGTGCTATTACAGGCACTAAAATATGGAGATTGTTAACAACGACAAATATCCTTGACAATTTAAGTTTCTTGGTATTAACTGGTATTTTAATATCAAAGTTAAGTGCTTACTTTCTTACTGTGTGCTGGGTTATAGTACCTTCAGCAAACTTATGTGACTGAAAATTTGGTAACCTTTTTATCACTTTGCCCAAGCTCACACATCGAATAAATGGTATGGTCATAATTGAAGCCAGGATAGTCTGTCATCAAGTCCGTGATCTTCACAATTATGCTAAACTATCCCCTACATAGATAGCCCTGTAGTAGGTACTTCATATACATTACTTAATTTAATTCTCCCCCAAATTTTTGAGGGCATTAGAATAGTACTGCTAACTCTGTTTTATGGGTGAAAATATAGAAGAAGAGAAATGGCTAAAGATACCAGACAGGTCTTTATCCTACCCCACCGTCCCTGCATAGCCCCAACTGTATCTAACTGGAGAACAATTTAACGGTGAGTCGTCAGCCACTGACTTTCCCAGCATCTGTGGGAATTAGTGCCTTAGTCCTGAAAGGGTAGTCTGGGCAGGGCTCCAGAGCATCCACCAGATTTCATGCCTATACATCTTCCAAGTTCAGCTCAATTATCATTTTCATGTGGTATTCTTCCCTAGTCCCCATAACTGGGTCAAATTCTCTTGTATATGCTCTCAGGGCACAATGCATCTTCACTTTGCAGCATTTATCAGAGTTGCAGCTCAATTTATTTGTGAGTTAATTGAATTGTCTGTCTTCCACACTAGTTCTCACGCTCCATAAGAGCTTGATCAGTAGCTGTTTTTGCTCAACATTACATCCCAAGGCAAGTATAATATCGTATACATGGTAAAGAGAATATAAGTAGAAAGGACCTGGCAAGAGCTCAACAGAGCACAAGACAAACAAATCAGGGTCTCGTGCACAGGACTACTGGTGATAACAAAGTAGGGAAATTTTTCCTACTTTTCTGACTTGACCAAGATAGAAGAGGCCAGAATGAGGATACTTGCAATAAGAAGAATAGAAGTGGGGTGGGCAGAGTCCTATACTCTACGTCTTTTGGGACTGACTTAGGAACTGGGTACTAGTGGATCCAGCTAGACCGGAGAAAAAGGCAAGGCCTGCCATTTGAGTTGGCTCTCTCCCTGGGCATAGGCCAGCACATGGAAACTCAGGTCGACAATGGCTCCACATGGGGATAACCATCAGCTCTTAGCAGCTTCTGAGGACAATGTCTCAGATTATTTACCTCTACAAGTAAATCCCAGTCATGGGAAAACCTCATAGTGGCTTCCTCTTGCTCTCATTTTTAGGGCTCACAATAAGTAAACTGTGGCTTTCCCCAAATTTCCTAGGTACTTCTTCAGTTTGCAACACAAGGTTATTGTCAACACCAAAATTAGAGGACAATCCTGCTAGTGGCAATTCCAGGTGGTACTATTTTTTTGAGGAAATATTTGAAGCTTTCTAGAGTTGTGTTATTATGTAATAGTTGTATTATTACGTTTGCGTAATAATTCAGTGTCCCATAACCAGCTACTCATTTGATTCATTTTCCCTTGTCTTCAGGGAGAGCATCATGCTGTTCATATTCCACCAGTTAAGACTGAGTTACCCTATTATTTGTGGGAGCTATTGCAAGAGTTTACATCATGAAAGACCCCTTCATCCTAACTTCTCCAGACATCAACTCTCTCCTGTTTTGCCAAAGAGAAATGAATGTCTGGCATGGAATGGACTCTGAGCATTTATATTTTGATGAAGAGAATCTAAACTGTCTGGATCAGAGAACCCTCAGAAACTTCTTCAGTTGTAGACAGTATTTAATATAATCCCAAACAGTGTCATTTGGTCTAGATCAGACCTAAAACTTAATTTTTATACCAAATGTTTAGTAAGAACCCCTACTATTCTGAAATAAAATTTATTTCTATTTTCACCCACCAATATGCATGATTAAACAAAAAACAATTAGTTTACTATCTTTTTTTGTGTGTGTGAGGAAGATTGGCCCTGAGCTAACATCCATTGCCAATCATCCTCTTTTTGCTTGAGAAATATTGTCACTGAGATGACATATGTGGCCATCTTCCTCTATTTTATGTGGGATGCTGCTACAGTGTGGCTTGACGATCAATGCCAAGTCCATGCCAGGGATCTGAACCTGAGAAGCCCAGGCTGCTGAAGCAGAGCACATGAACTTAACCATTAGGCTGCCAGGCCAGCACCCAGTCTACTATCTTAATGATAAAAGAGAAAAATAAAAGAAAAGAATCATCAATAAAACAATATATTTTTAACTGGCAAACGCTTGGTCATGACTATAATGAAAGACAAATAAGTAGTCAGAGGTTAGCACCTATATGTAGAAATAATATGAATATGACACTTACAGACCAAGACTAGACAGGTATGTTTATTGACAACCCAAATACCATATGCAACCTTGCTTTTATTCACCTATTGTTCAAAATGGTGATTAACTCTTGGTAAAATTCCAAATAAGACAGAGTCTAACCTTCCTTTGATTTACATGGTAGATACATTTCTGGAAATTTCAACATATGTTAAAAACCTGCCCCAAATACTTTGAATTTATATATTAAATGGACCTGGTTTCTAAGCTAAGATCAATTTAAATAGGTTCTTCATATATATCAATGTCTGGTAGAACATTTAAAAATTGTGCGGAACTGTCTATTGCATTGGATATCTCAGAATCCCAGATTCCCACCGCCCAAGTGGCATAGCAGCCTCCATCATTGTTACAGCCCAAAACATCTCTGCAGATTTCCAAGCTGCTTCTTGAGAACAGTGGTTGAGAACCAGTATTTTAGATCCTCTGAGATCCTGGTTGGCTTAATGCATGCACCCAAATTGTCTACTGAGGACCTGGAGGGGAACAGCTTTATTAGTGGAAAAAGATCCTTGAAACCATAGTCTCAACAAATAGCCTTTATAAATACAAATATGTGTGCATGAGTGTGTGTTGTACAATATAAAGATTACTGGATAATTTTCAAATGTATATAGTAGATACTGTTAAAATTTATAAAATAATATTAAATTTAAAATCGTTTTAAAATCTGTGGCAGACTTTTTTGATTATATATTTTGTTAGCTCAGAAATAATCAAAAACATCTATATCATGTGGAAGACCATGAAATTTCTGGAAGTAAAAATTGATCCTCAAAATTAAAAGTGTAGTTTTGATGTGAAAGTAATACTGGTGAAGGAAAAGTTGATTTATTGTCAACAATATAATAAAGAAAATAATATTAAGGACAAGAATCAAAGGTGAGGAATCATGCTCTAATGGCCACCGTTTGGTGCAAATAAATGGAGGTCATGTGGTAGCAGGTGACAAGTTAGTTACAAGGTAGGCCAGCAGCCAAAGTGCCCTAGAGGCTGTCAGAAATGCTATTGATTAGTCAATGATCGATTTTATCAATGTGAATAGGGTGGAGAGGGAAAATTGTCTTTTTCTCTGTCTCTCTTTTTTTTTTGGTGAGGAAGATTGGTGAGGAAGATCCTCAACTAAGATCTTTGCCAATCTTCCTCTATTTTGTATGTGAGACACCACCATATCATGGCTTGACGAGTGGTGTGTAGGGCTGCACCCAGGATCCAAACCTGTTAACCCAGGGCCGCTGAAGCAGAGCATGTGAACTTAACCACTACACCACCAGGCTGGCCCCAATTCCCTCTCTTTTTTAACATCTCATTACCCCCACAATTTGCAGATACACTTAAGCTATTTATAAACTACTTTAAACAACTCATCAGTTCTCATAAAATCGGTAAATTTGCTCCCAAATATGTGAAGCTGTCCAGTTGGTGTCACAGCAAAAAAGTGAGAATTGATTAATAGCAGCTTTCCTTATTAACTGGTTTGACTTACTGTTGAGTAATTATTTTGTAGCAGGTGCTGGTCTACATTTTATTTTAGCTGCAAATTATTTCGTCATGGAAGTGTTATCTTGCCCATTTACAGATAAGAAAACCAAAGACTCAAAGAACTTGTGTCTTACTCAAGGTCACACTTAAGTGTGCCAAAAATTACATTGACCTTAAAACTAGATCAAAGTGGCTTGATTTCCGGCAACATCAAATAGTGAATGGGAAGTTCTGAGGTGTCTCATCTGTAAAAGAGAAATACTAATTGAAGCCTGTGTTACTAGCTGATGAAGTTTGTGAGCATTCAATTGCTAAGACTTTTGTTTGAAACTTCCTCTGCTTATTTCCTCTGCTTTTCAGGTCCACCCCAAAACAGAAGGCAGAACGCACACAAGGTAAACCACATGCATATTTCGTAGTAGACATATCTAGTGATAATTTTAAATCTAGGCTGTGCAATAAGAGGTAAAGTAAATAGTGATAAAAATAAAACAATAGAAGTTGTCAGAGTTGCTGTCAATTAAATCATGTCAAACCAAATAAATGGAGAACTCTACATTAGTGAATGGTCATATTTTAAAGGTGATGGTCATTTCTGTAAATTGACAACAGTTGAGTAAGCATGAAAATAAAATGTGGAGGGGTTCCCAGGTTTACTTTATAGACGTACTGAATGTCGAATTCTGCTAAAGTAATTTTTTAGACTTTATTTCTGTAGAAAACAGTTGATCCAATTTTTGGCCCTCTCAGCTTCCTAAATTGACAAATAGACGCACTTCTACAGCCAGAACCATGTGGAGAAAACATTTATAGTCAGTGCTAGAGACTTTCGAAGATTTTGAGATGTTTGACTCAGAAAACAAATAGAGATGTGAGAGTTTGGGTCAGAGTTGAGAAGGAAGTAATTTTTTTTCCCAGAATCTTGTTCCTAAGCAATTACATTTGAACTTGAGTGTATGTGTCAAGAGTAGTGGGTCTTAGACTAATTCCTAACAATCATGCATTTATGTAATTTTTGTGAATATTAGATTTAGTCTAATGCCTATATCACAATCTTTGCATTTCAGTTTTAGAATATTTTTAGTGAATGTGGTTTTTTTAAATTTTTCTTAAAATATTTTTTCTTTTTTTCTTTTTAATTTTATTTATTTATTTATTTTGAGGAAGATTAGCCCTGAGGTAACATCTGCTGCCCATCCTCCTTTTTTCACTGAGGAAGACTGGCCCTGAGCTAACATCCGTGCCCATCTTCCTCTACTTTATACGTGGGGCGCCTACCACAGCATGGCTTGCCAAGCGGTGCCACGGGATCTGAACCGGCAAACCCCTGGCCGCTGAAGCAGAACATGCGCACTTAACTGCTGAGCCACCGGGCGGGGCCCTAGCGAACGTTTTTGAACTTTGTTTTTTTTTTTCCCCATCAAAGAACTTTGTCTTAATCTCTCAACCAGCTCATGTAGATAGAATGTTATTTAATACCACTTTAAAGTTCTGTTCATTTTTATAATTCAGAGGATCATTAGTTTGGTTGCTATTGAGTAGAAATAGCTGCTGGGCAATTTTTCTCAATAATGTAAGAGCATTAAAAGAATGTATATTTCTCCTTGTTATATTTGGTCACCACCTCCAATTCAGCATTTTAAAATCAGGCCTCTTATTTACTCCCCTGTTTCTCTTCACAGTAGTCTTATTTGTATAAATGGTATCACTCTATTTCTAGGTAATTTTCAACTCCTCTAATTTCTCGTTGCCTTTCATCCAATCACTTCCTGTGTCCTGTGGCTTCTTCCTTCAAAACGACCCCCAGCCAGTCAATCTCTCTCCATTCCTGATTATACAACCTGAAATTAGACCTTAGAATAGCTTCATCCATCCTAAGTTAATTTTACTAGAACAGAACACCTACTTGCTCAAAATGCAATGTTTAATAATTTCCTATTGAACTAATTCTAAAGAATTGACTTGATATGCAATTCCTGGTATAAATTATTCTCCAATATTTCAGCCTCATCACCCCTTTCTTTTAGTTCTCTTTTTGGTTCATAACTTTGTTCTGAACATCTAGAAACTTCCAAATTTTTGTGATCTAATTCATAATCTTTGATCAACCTGGAACTTTTTCTAGCTTTCCACCTCTACATCTAATTTTGGTCTATCCTTAAATCCCACCTACAATGTCGACAATTTCCTTATCATTCCAGCCAGATGTGAACTCTTTTTTTCACAAATTCTAAAATATTTACTCTCTCTATTCCTTGTGGGACATTTGGCGCTGGAAACATTTCAGAGATTTTTCTAAGGTTATTTGTCTACTTACTGGCAGAACACAGAAGGTAGGTCTCCTGAGTCTGTGTATTTCATTTACACTGAGTCACACTAATTTACTATTTTAATTACCTAAACTTTTACTATCCACATAAACACAGGCTTAGTCACCTTGTGCCTTTGAGAGAAGTCAAACTTACATTGTATGAAAAATGAGACCAAAGAAGTGGAACCCCAGCTGGGATGCCTATCAGAGACTGATGAAGCAAGCATTCGATGCAGTGAGTTCCCAGGCCACCTTGCCTTCTCCTCTAAAGCCAAACTCATCAATGCTGAGATGCAATCCATCTTCAGCATTTTATGAGATCTTCAGAGGTAGAGATTTTTCACAGGATTTTCTGAGATGACATCATGCAAAATTTAACAAAAATCTTACTAGAAGTTGGTTTAGTTGATGGAGATGATGTTTTGACTTCATGCCCGTTAATGAATCATTTGGCTATATATTGCTTACAATTGGGAAAGTATGATTTTTATCCGAATTCCCCATCAGGATATGGATAAGTATGAAACTCTGGCTGGGATAATTTGATGTGAGGCCTTTGGCTTCTTCAAGCTGCTGGCAGCATGTGGCAGTGATGGCTACAACATAACTCTGTACTCCATTGCTTGTCTCTGTGTGTATTTTCATCATTCTCACAGCGGTGGGTGTATGAATGACTGCCTCAAGGACTGCCAAGCTTATTCTCTGTGGAGGTGAAAAAGCTCCCTGGAAGACAAAAGTCCTATCTTCCCCTGTCAGAATAAAATGGAGTTAAAACTAATGTATGCATGTGTGTGTGTGTGTGTGTGTGTGTGTGTGTGTATTCACATCAAAATTCTATCAGAGAAAGGTGATCAAGCTTTCTGTAATTGATTACATTTATATGCATAGCTGCCAAAATATTGTGTTTTCAAGAATTATTTCAGCGTATAGGTATGAAAATAAGTAAATATAGAAATCTTGGCTATCTGTTTCAGTTCCTTAAATTTTATTAAGTTTTAAAAGGTACCTGATAAAGGTCTCCTTACTTATTAATACTGCTTTCTGAAACCCAAGTTGACTTCCCATTTTTTTTGTAGTTTGCAGGAAATTAAATAGTTTAATAACTTAATCATTGCTCTAGCTTGATATTTATTTCATCCTCTTTCCCTGAGATATGCAAATATATGTCTCTTTGCTAATATCTTTTCTCTATTCTCTAGCCTGAAAGCTGATGCAAAGAAGTCATTAAAATTGATAGCAATATCTACCACTTCAGTGAATAAATTACACTTTCCATTACATGGAGGTCCCATTATCTCCAGCCCTGACCCCTTCGTACTTCTCTGCTTGAAAGGATCCTGATTTATCTCAAACTCTTGTGCAATCTTCCTTTCATTTTCCACCCTTAATTTTCTTATCGTATTTTTTACACTTTTAACTTCATTCAGTCATCTCTACCTCATGTTTTATCCTGTACACTTTCTTCTTCCTTAGCTTTGATTAGTTTTTGGACTCTTCTCCTTTTTTGGATTGACTTTTTATTCTAACTACAACCATATTTATTTCTAGGTGATACACATAGCCCTTGAACATACTTTAATTCACCTTTCAGCAAATTTCATTTACTCTTTCTCAAAGTCCTTAACTTTCTCCCTTTTTTTATTTGGTTTTCATGTAAGTCTCTACTGAAAATTTACTTGGCTTTCTTGTCTATTAAATATCTCACTTTTGCCTTGTTTTGTATTCCTTTGGTTGTTCTGTTGGCCTAACCCAAAAATGCAACTTTATTACTCTGATTTCATTGTCATATTTTTTTAATCTGTAATAATATTTCCTGTTACTTAAACCACTTTTGGAATTATAAAGTAAGAACATTTTCTTGGCCTTTGAAAAAATAAGAAAGTATTGTAAGCATAAAAGTGGTAAGTGCGGGAAACACTGTGTTGGTGGAATCTTTGTTGAAGCTTTGAGCTTTGAACTTCTTACACAGAAAACCATTAAATGCTGGGATAATAGAATCAGTTTGATTGTATCCCTTTTGTTTGGCTGTCTCTGTGGTTTATCAGTCCCCATAGAATCTAGGACTGGAGGGACTCTTGAGAGGTCATTTAATCTATTGCTCTGTGGCCTGAAGGTTCTAAGGCCTCTTATGCTCTACAAGATACCTTTTCACTTTAGTTCTTACTGGTTTAAATGGTATGTGGAATTCTTGGTAAATATTTGGGAAGGCTGCAAATGTCATAGGAAAGAAAGAACTTGTATAGACAGAAATTATAGAAATGTCATCTACTGAAGATTTTGAACAAGAAGTTGTTAGAACAATCAAAGCATTTAACAATTGAAAAGTATAGGTCTCTGTCTTACTGCAGAATTTTGGGTACAAACCAAGACAATAAATTTTAGCGATTTGACCCATAAGGATGAATATCCTCAGAACTACTGATAATATGGGCTTTTATGACATATGGGCAGCAAGGAGTCAAATGTATTGAGAATAATAAGCCCATCTATTTTCTGTACAGCACTACCATTTATTTCAGAAGTGATGACCTATTCTTTCCATCAGATTGATATTCTGATAAGAAACAGGAATGATTTTCGAAGTTCTTGCAAGAATGTAAATAGTGGATCGCTATAGATTCAACTAAACAATGATAATTTAAAAATGAGTCATTTTGATACTAACAGTGCTTTTGGCTTGGTCTCTGATTCACATTCTTAAGATGACCAATGTTCCAACTGATATATAGAGAGGTAGGGTAGGCAGTGGATTGAATGGCATCAAATTTGTTTTATGAATGAAATAGCTGCCAAATTCAGATCTCTATATATGAGATAGTTCCAAATTTTTAAGAAACTTAGTCAGTCTTTACTGATTCTTTAAGGCTGTTGATCCATTGACAAAAATAACAACAAAAAATAAATTGAAACTAGACCAAATTACAAAGACCATTGCTTTCAACCAAAATAGCAAAATAAGACTCAAATATTCACCTTATATACATAGATACTTTAAACTCATAGACTTTTTTTCAGGCCATCATCACTTCGATAGTGATCAAGAATTTCAAGAGTAGTATGCAAATGATTTGGAATGAATGAACGCACATCAGTACAAATGTTAAACAGGTAACTTACAGTGATAGATGTGTTCACTTAGTGGCAATCAAATTATTGAAATTCAAGGAAATAGCAATAAATATCCAGTAGTTGAGAGTGACTAACAAACAGCAATTAAAGAAAAACTGGAGAAAACATTAAGTCTTCATGTGGAGGCAATATTA
The DNA here is from genome assembly GCF_041296265.1 of Equus caballus. Taxonomy (NCBI): domain Eukaryota; kingdom Metazoa; phylum Chordata; class Mammalia; order Perissodactyla; family Equidae; genus Equus; species Equus caballus. The sequence goes on along the minus strand of NC_091692.1, from coordinate 11,110,809 downwards.
AAACATTTCCTATAGAAACAAAATTTAGGCATTCAATATGTTTGACATTCACGTTACTATTCTTTTAGCCTTATAAAAGCTTCCAACATAGACCTTGAAGACATTACTTTCATGTGAGCATATTTATAACAGAATATTTCATTTATCACAGGAGAATTTTGATTTAAAGAATAATCCACTCTACAGAGAAAATAGTAAAAAAGTTTCTGGCAATTTTGAATAGTATCTATGTTCCACTAAACGAAAAAAAAGAGAAAACTATCAACAAACCAAAAAAAGAGAAAAGTTTTCCAGCATTAACTTTTAGAGAAATTAAGGTTAATAACCCAGAGAATTGATGTCTGGCGTAGTAACTAGTATATGCCAACTTTGGTACCAAGCTTTGTATTCATAAACATATTGATTTTGGATATTCCAAAATAATTCCATTTATTTCATTTCATTACCAGTAGTTTAGATCAGGCCCTATCACTTACCCATCACATAACTGTGGGAATCTCACTTAAATTCTCTGTCTGTGTAGTCAGATAATGTCATTTACCTTGAAGAGTTGTCAGGAGAATCTGCTGGAATAATGCTTATGTATAAACTATGTAGAACAGTAGCTGGCACATATTAGATGAACAATAAATTACAGCTCTTCCTCACATCGTCATTACCATTAATGCCTAAACAACTGTAATTGCTTCCTTGCTAGGCAATGTTCTCCACTCCTCTCAGTAGCATTCTATATGCAATTTTCAAGTTAATATTCTCCAAATAACATGCTAATTGCATCATGTCCCTGATCCAAATTGTCTTCTCATTAAACTAAATTTTAACAACATAGGCTGGCCCTCATATTTCCCTACATTATTGCATTACCCTACTTTTTCTGTTTCTACATGTTCCCTATGCAGCAACTAAATTGCACTGCTTGTTATTCCAGAATAGCCTTCATCATTTCTCACCTGTGTGCCTTCTTTTACGTTGCTCACTCTCGTGTGCTATGTAGCATCATGAAATCTGTGCTGGCATTTGCCTTGTTGTTCTCAAATCAATCTCCTGCCCTTCTCCTCTTCTGCACTTCAATACAGAGAACTACATTTCCCAGATTCCCTGAGCAGCTTGCTTCTGAATAAAACTAACCAATGGGAGACACCAAAAGAAAACTGAAAGGTGGAAGGTATCTCAGGTTCTGATTAAGTTATCTGTTTTGGTTTCCTGCCAACCTGAGTGGAGTTAGCTTTCAGAGAAAGGTATTCTCAGAAATAGCTGTCTTGAGTTCTTGACTTGGCTCCTGAGCATTTCCATCACCTGTGTATCCATTTTTCTGTATTAAGTTCCCTTGAGTTGAAAAATTTAGAGCACTTTCTGTTTCCTTACTGGACCATGACTGCTAGCATCCCATGGATTTAAATATAAATACTGGCTTTGTGATGCTGGGGAAGCTACTTCTCTGAGTCTTAGTTTCTTCACCAATAATCTGATAGTGTTCTGTGGGAATTAAATAAAGAGCAGGCGTGAAAACACATATGGGCTGAAATTCATTAATTATTTGAATGTAAGCGAACAAAGAAAAATCTTTGATAATGTTTATCCTTCAGATACATCTCATTATTTATATTATTTATGTTCTGAAATTGTGTCTCACTATTAATTAGAATCTCAAGGTGTTTTAGTTATAAGCATATATTAGATAGATTTAAAGGATTATTAAACAACCATTATGTAACAAATGACATTTTCTAGGTAAACGTAGAAGGTCCTATACTATACTATACTATACTATATAGTCCTATACTATATAGTATAGTATATATATTAGTCCTATACTAAGAAAATATTATGTGGCTCAGGGAATGTGTGCCAGGTGAATATGGATGAACTGAGGGCAAAGCAATCCCAGAAGTCCTGAGGAAGAGAAGTAACAGGAGAAGTCAGGGATTTTTGGATAAACATTAAGGTCAGGGGATTAGAATAAGGAATCAGAAGGAATTTTCCAATTACTGAGGATTTTCTCTTTATGTCCTCAGCCTGAAGGAACTAAGACAATCTGAGACTATTTCCCACCTATGGAGGCCACCAAGTTGGGGATCAGAGACACGCTCTCTTCTTCTATGAGAGCTCAAGAGGGTGGAGCCCTTCTATTTCGTGCCTCGTGATTATTCTGGGGACACCTCTTTGGATCTCAAAGTATTTTTCTATTATTTCTCCCACAACCATGACTACTGTGGTCTAGAGTTGCTTGTAGACAGGCATCTACGTTTTGTCTTGAGAATAGTACTTGCCAACACATCCCTTGTCTTCTGTATTGCAGGTATAACAAACCTGTGAGCTCTGACTGTATGAGGTATCCAGTGCCAGGAATGATGTTTGCAAAAGAGAACAAAGGTTGATTCTATGTCCCTCAGATTTCTGCTTTAAGAACCTGGGATCTAGAGGACTTCATCTAAACATTTCATTTGCTAGGTAAGAAAGGATAAATATAAGCTTTCTTTAAAACTAGAACACTTAGACTCTGCCACAAACCATTGCTTATGTATGTGGGATAAATTTTGGTTAGATATGCTAGGAGAGGAAAGGACTCAACCTGTACTGGAGATTGTTGGCGTTGGAGTAACCCAAATTCCCCAAAGACTTTTTCACCTATGGATTAGATGCAGTGGCCAGAATAGGATGAGCTCTGGGATAAGCCAAGCTCCTCTTAATTTGTTGTGATTTATCAACTGTTTACCTCGAGAAGCTTTGTTTCCTGGGATCCAAGGACTCACTGGCCCCATTACCTCTAGCTTTTAATGACCTAATCCACAGAATACTCTGGAAAATTGAACAAAGATAAATTAAATATTTGATTGAAACACCACAAGTTTTTTGGTGAGATGGTCTTAAATGAGCTCTATCAAACATAGCTTGCTTGTCTAAATGTAGATGCAGCTAAGCAATTCAAAAAATGCTCAGTCCTCCTTGAAAATACATAGGATTTGGAGTTTGTTCCCCTAACTGTAGTCATTACCTTTGTGATGGAAGTTAACTCAGATGCTTAATATAGGATTGAACCAGGTTACTGTAAATCATCGAAATAGCTTTTCTTGACTAGCTTTACTCTATTTGTTGTGCTCCTAGTGGGAATGATAAAAGATAAAAGTAGTAGCCACTAGGAATGACACGTATAATGAAGTATGTATAATATGATGCATAATTAAATAAGTGCAAAAAGACAGGTGCTAGGAGAGTAGAGCAGAAGGAACAATTACTTCTGATTAAAACATTTGGGAAGATCTGATTGAAATCATATTTAAGCCAGGGATTAAAATATGGGGAATGTTTAGCTAGGGTAAAAACCATCAGAAGAGTACACCAGGTTGAGGAAACAACCAGCAAAGTCACAGAAGATGGAGAGTAGAGAGGGTATTTGGGGAACCACTGGGTGCCAACTGGAGTCTATAATTCCTGGTGGGGTGAACTGAGAGATAAGCCTGGGATGATAACTCGGGGCACAAATCATAGAATTTGGACCTTGAGGCTACAGGACTTTATTATTTTGATAAAGAGACACCATTTCAGGGTGTTGAACAGGTACACAATGCTATTCAACCTCTATTTTGGAAAGGTAAACTTGGGAGTATCTTAGAAGGCATATTGATGGAGAGATTAAGAATAGACCAGACAAGAAATTTTGAGTGGTTGGACTAAATCAATAGCAGTGAGAATGGAAAGTATGGATGAACAAGACAAACATTCTTGAAGTTGAAGCAATAAAACCTAGTAACAAATTAGAGTTGTGAGGGTCCCAAGTAGACAGAGGAAAATAATTTCCAAGGTTTAAGAAATTCATAACTGAAAAGTTGATAGCAACATTAATAGGTGTATGGAATACAGTAAATAAATTAAATTTTCAAAGAGGGGAGATAGTTTAAGATATTGAATTGGAAATATAGGTGGGCACTTGTATATATAAAGTTTCTGAGTCTGCATCTCAGGAGAGAGGTTGAAATTGTGGCTTAATCTTGCAAATACAGCAATTTTTAGGTTTTTGTCCTCAGTCTTTTTATCTACCCATCTGACATAATCTGCCAAAAGGATTCGCATCCATGCCCACAGGAGTGATTCCCCCATAAGTATCTTCTGAGTCTCAGACCCAAACTTTCAATTATCTATTTGTTGCCCCCACCCAAACATTAAAAAATAGGTCAAACCCAGCATGTCCAAAACTGATGTCATCATTTCTATTCCTCCAGCCAGACTTGTCTAACTCCTGTAGAAACGACCATGCCAGCAAATGCTATCACTATCAACAACTTAAACTACAGTAACACAAAACAAAGCACCCATTGACAAATTTGTGACTCACCCTAGATTCCTCTTCATTCTGATATCACGAGTCTAGGCCCTAATTCTTTCTTTTTAGGATTAATGAAACAAATATCTACCAGAAGCCCTTGCTTCTAGACCATCAAATCCACTTCCCACACTACTACCGGAGTGACATACAAAACACCAATATGATCATTTCACGTTTAATCACATTGCAATCCATGTGTTTATGTATCTATTATCTCTCCATAGATTAAACTCTATGATAGAAGGGGCAACTATACTGTTGTTTTCCGTGATTACTTTCTGGAGTAGTAATCCTTAAAGGTTTTGAATGAATAAAAATATTTATATTTAGGAATAATTAATACAAAATGGTAGTTGAAGTTATAGCGTTGGAGAATGTTCACATTTAGAGTAAAGAAAAAGAAGATCAAGGCTGAAAGCTAGAAAAAGGAGATGCAAGAAAATGAAACTGTGGTGGGTATTAAGAAATGCATAATCATAAAAGAACCAAAAGAAAGTGGTATTTAAGGGGAGAATGTTTTAAGAAGACTGACGGACTTAACCTCTGTAAGCCTTAAACTATCACCAATGTCTCTTGACAAATTTTGCTTCTTCCTTCTTGTCAGCCTGAAGTGTTCTCTTCCTCTTTCTCTAACAGCCACACACTGCTGTTATCCACAGTTCCATCTCTTGCCTGCTTCTCTTCCCACTCTGTGAAATCTCCCTGAGAAATTACTTCCAATTCCAGGATATAAATTACCATTTATCGCACAGTGACTCCCACGTCTGTTTTTCCAGCCCTCTTTTTTACAGTGCCCCAATCCTATAACCCAGCTTCTACTGACCACATCTGCAAGATTATACCATGTCCATATTCCCAAAATGAAGATATCCTTCCTCCCAGATTGTTTGTCTTATTCCCCTGTGTTCTACAGTTCTTGCAACTATTGTTTTTATTTCACAGGCTTGAAATGTGTTTCATCCTTGACTCTTTTCTTTTTTATACTTCCCTCTATGGCAGTCACCAAGTTTCATCAACTCTAGTTTCCAAACGTCTTACATTTTCTCCCTGACCATCTCGACTTCCACCGTGTTTGTTCGATTATGGCAGTAGACTCAAGCAGGCATGTTCACCAGTCTCTCCTAAGCCAAAGTATACTTCATATGATTGTTGGAGAGAACTTTCTAAGTATAATGCTGGACAAACTCATCGGTTTGAAAAAAGCAACAAGCAAAAACATCTTAATTCCCTAATGATCAGAGAAGAATTTCCAAACTCATTGATATCTTATATGTGGACCCTTAAAATACGGCTGCAGCTATAATTTTTAGTATCATCTTCTCTAAATGCTTTTTTCACACCACAAAAACAAATAGAAAAATTCTCTCTCTCTCTTTTTTGTTTACTCAACATGTGCTGTTACAGTTCCATACTGTTATGGAATTTGTATTTTTATTTTGGATTTTTTTTCTCCTGTCCACTAATAGTTACTTTTCGAAGAATATCTGCTTATCCTTGAAGAATTATTTTAAATGTCAGCCCTTTTGTGGAAATCTTTTCAGATTTAAAGTGTTAAATCAAACTCTTCAAAGATGAAAGCCGCTGGTCTGCAGTTACAATCTATGCATTCTTACAAATTTATATCTGACAACCATTTAAATTGTGATCTTAATAAAAGTTGTCTGTTCAAAAGAAAATTACCTTTCATTACTTTTTCTGCCCTCTGAGTTATCTCATTGGTATAGAGTTCACCTTTAACTTCATTAATTTTTCAATGAGTGTTTGCTTTAGTTTCACTGCTAATATTGAATGAAAACCCATAGCTTTAGAAAATTCAAATATATACATTTATACCGTAATGCATTGCTTAGAGCTAATTTGTATCAGATGCTCAGCTGTTAGATAAAGAGGCATTTCTTGACTGGAAAGAAGACTATGAAATTATCAAGATATTGATCTCATTTTTTTTCTTTATTTTGTCTTGCTAATAAAATGAAAAACATAAGCTTTGCCTTATATCAGTGTATGATACAATTTTTTCCCTATCTGAGATCTATGATGGATATTTAACAACAAGCAAATAATCAAGAAGCACACCACGCAGATGGCAATCCCTGCCAAAATGCCAGCTGAACCACAGTGCTCCAAATTTTGGCCTGAGTAACCAGAAGGAGAAAAAACCGTGTGATGCAGAGGAGGAACCGAGTGAAATCCTATCATGCTAAGCATCACAATTGTAGTCAGGATGAATAATAAGGAATGAAAAGCTATTCATCGAAGCTGCCTCCACATGGGACAAATGATTCTTATGCCTGAAGTAGATTTAACTGTCCCCAAACGGCAATCTCACTCTCGCACAGGAAATGAAAATAAAAGCAAGCAAGCAGCCAGTCAGAAACCGTCACCACCTTCTGGGTACAGCCACTTGAGTACGGTTAGAATGTGTAGCGCTGTAGGATCCACGCAATTATAAAAACATCTGAACGGGAATACTTGAAAATGATCTTTAACTCAGGCGGGATGTTGAAATGACTTTTTTGAACTTTTCTCATTTTTCTCGGGTTTCTTTTTCCTGACTCTCTAAGGTAAATTATGACTTACATGTTTCATGCTAGGCTTTCAGTGTTGGATTTGGGGGCTTATCATAATTTTCTTTTGTATATGTCGAGAGGTTTTAATAAATTGTCTCAACCAGAAAAACAGTGGGAATCATTGTTTCAGATGTGAAGTGACAGCCTGCAGGCATAAGCTGTTATTACTCGAAATTCCATTGAATTCTGAATTTCAGCACTCTCTCTGTCTCTCTCTTTTTTTCTTAGATTTAGCTGTTCATGTGTCATACATGTTTGCTAATTACAGAATTTAATTCTTGATGCCCAAGCGTTACATAGCAATCAACACCACGTTGTAAGCGGGAAAGCTGGTGGATTTGGAATAAGATGACTAAGCCTTTTCATTAATTATGTTTGTCCGTTTTCGTGAGTGTGGGCTGCTATAACAAAATACCACAGACTGAGTAGCTTATAAACAACAGGAATTTGTTTCTCACAGTTCTGGAGGCTGGAAGTTTGAGATCAAAATGCCAGCAGGGTCTGATGGCTGCTGTCTTCCGGGTCGCAGATTTTTTGTATCCTCACCTGGCGCGGAAGGGGCAAGAAAGCTCTCTGGGGCCTCCTTTACAAGATTATTAATCTCATCCATGAGAGCTCCACCCTCATAACCCAATCATCTCCCGAAGTCCCCACCAACAAATATCATCAATTAGGCACTAGGATTTCAGCATAGGAATTCTGGGGCGACACGAACATTCAAACCATAGCACTGTGTGTGTGTATGTCACTGCAGTTTTAATTCCATCTGTCACTTACTACGTCACTTACTAGCTATGGTAATATGGATGGGTCCTGGGAGTCTCCCTTCTTTAACTTTCAAAATATGTATATATTAATAAACCCTGGCACACTCATATCACAGATTTGTTGTGAAAATCATAGATCGTGTGTTAGGTTCGTTTATTAATTCTGAAGTAATACTCACATGAAATACTTTGCCATGTAGATGGCATCATTGTCAAGAATACTAAACTAGGGCTCGTGTGATTTAAATTCTAATTTCCCTTCTACCACTTACTTGCTCTGTTCCTATAGGTGAGTCAATTCACTTCTCTGAGCCTCTTTAAGGAGCAAACTGATTTTTGTGGTTCGTGATCATTTCAAAGAAACATTTTTGTTTCATTTTTTTCTTTTATAATGTTTAGTTAGTAGTTATAATAATAAATAAAATAACTGTTGCCACTTATTGAATATAGAATTCAAGATCAGTAAGATTATCAAGGAGGTAAATTTGCAATTAATAAAGACCAAACGTGATCTAGCTGTGGATCATATAATTATAAGTATTTGCTGTCTTGATATAGAGTTCACTCTTTTTTTTTAAAGATGGGCACCTGGGCTAACAACAGTTGCCAATCTTTTATTATTTTTTTTTTCTGCTTTATCTCCCCAAATCCCCCCTGTACACAGTTGTATATCTTAGTTGCATGTCCTTCTAGTTGTGGGATGTGGGACGCCACCTCAACCCGGCCTGATGAGCGGTGCCATGTGCGCGCCCAGGATCGGAACCCTGGGCCGCTGCAGCGGAGTGCGCGAACTTAACCACCCCGCCACGGAGCCGGCCCCGAGTTCACTCTTACTATTAACCTTTGTTCATAGTTTTTGCAGTCTGTTATTTTCACATATTAGAGATGAGTATGCTGATTCAATCATGGGTCCTTTAGATTCCATATAAACAAGGGCACAAATTTGAAATTTGTGACAAAATTGAGTTGCGATTTGGGTGAGAGAACAGAGTCGCTGTCACTGATAATAATAATAATAGTAGTTCATACGTAAGTGAGCACATGTTATGTTTCCGGTAGTCTTCTAAATGGTTTCCATGAATACATGATGTCATCTTCATAATATCCCTGGGAGATAAGCATTATTATTATTTTAAATTTTACGGATGGAGAAACTGAAGAACTGAGGGGTTTGGTTCACATGAGTAGTACAGACAGAAGCTAGATGTGAACAAAGGCAGGGGAACTCCAGAAAACCACTGTGTGTTACTAGTTGGGAACCGTAATCTAACTAACCTGAAAATCTCTATTCGTTTTATTCGTCTGTACCTAAAATGGTAATAATAATACCTTAGTTTAGCTCTTCTGCAGGTGGATTTTCAAACCTCCTAGGGGTACTTGAATGAGAATGTTCAAGTTATTACATACATTTCTCTAGGCAATGTTATCTCAGTCAGCTCAGGCTACCATAAAGTGAGTGGCTTGTCAATAACAGAAATTTATTTCTCACAATTCTGGAGGCTGAGGCATTCAAGATCAAGGTGCAGGTCAATTCCGTGTCTGGTGAGGGCCCTCTTCCTGGTTGCAGATGGCTATCTTCTCCCTATGTCCTCACACGGCAGGAAGGGCAATCTAGCCCTCTGGTCTCTTCTCAGAAGGGCACTGATCCTGTTCACCGGGGCTCTACCCTCATGACCTAATTATCTCCCAAAGGCTCCGCTTCCAAATGCCATCACATTGGAGATTAGCTTTCAACATACGAATTTTAGGGGGACACAAACATCCAGTCCATAACAGATGGTTTGATGGAGACATTTTTCAAATCAGATATTTCAAGCAGCGCACATGATCTGGACATCCACAAATACATATACATAATTAGAATTAAAGAAAAACAAAATAAATATATGATATATATTGTTTTTAATAACAGACATTTGTATGAAACGTTCTTCTATGTAATTTTTCTTAAGGACAGAAATGATCTTGTAAGGAGAAATCTTCTCCTTTATATTTGATTTCAAAAACTCCCCTCGTGCAAATTTTACAGACAATTTTCTGCTAACCCAGACGAGTTTTGGAACTGCAAGTCTGTGTTGCATCTTCTGGTGTGCAGTTCTTGTCCTTCGAACCTTTAGTTCAGCAGTAACCTAGACTGTCTATTGATCCAATGGACATATATGGGAACCTCAGGAAATATTCTATACGATTTGTACTTTTACAACCACTCAGCAGTTTTTAAATTAATCATTTGTTGACCTCCTGCCAAATTTTTCCTAGTGACTTTTCCAAACCTTCTTCACCTAATGTAAGTACCTGACCCTCAGCAGATTTATTTATTTCCTCTATTGAGAAAATTGAAGTTATTTGACACCTGATCCCACTAAGTTCTCTCAACTCAAAATCTGAAACTGTCATACCCTTTCCTATGTTTACTCTCAGTGTGCCAAGACCACCCACTCTACATTTTATTAAAGATCTATTTAGCAACCTTTACTGGTGCTAGGTAAAGTTTGGGCCCATTACCAAAACCCAGGGAGGGAGGTGATTATTTCCAGATTTTATATATGAAGGAATTGAGATTGAAAGTAACTAAGAAACTTCCTCAAGTCATACAGTGAATCAGGGGTAGAATTAGAATTAAGAAAGAATAATCTTGTTATTTTGAAGGTCATCACTCCTTTCTTTCAGGCTACCAATTACTCAGACTTGTTTCAGTTTTTCACTGAAACTATACCTATTTGTACAATGCTTAGAGTGTGGTTAGATCTTTTGCACACTAAAAAGAAAAGATTCTTCTTGCAACCCGTTTAATTCTTCAAGTTGTAACTTATTTCTTTACTTTCTTTAACTATCAACATTCTTGAAAGAGTAACTTATACTTAGTTCCTTTCTACCTACAAGGAGCATTTGTAACCTGGCTTCAGCTCAAACATTATATGAAAAAAATCTCTCGGAAGTTATAAATGTGTTTATCATTGCCCAATATAATCTTTCTTTCACAGGTTTCTCCCCCTTGACCTCTTTATAATAACACCTTGGCATGATTGATCTTGCACCTCTAGCCTTGATACAATCGCCTGTACATTTCAAGGCATTTCGGAAGGCAAGCTGCTACCTCCGTATCCACCCTCTGCATGGCTCCTTCACTGATTCCCTTTTCATTCACCAATCCCAATATGTTCGCATTTTCTGTGGTTCTGTCACCTGCCTGGAGCCCTACCTACTCCTCTCTTTGCCTGGCTGACTCCTATTTAATCTTCAGGCACAAGTTTCAAAGATTCTCCTTCAGTGTAGCAAAGTATCCAGGGATGGAGATTCTAAACATTAGTATTAAGGAAGCATTACTTAAAAGTAGCTTGGTAGGGTGATGAGTTCATTGCATAATTATATAGCCAATGGTCGACCATTTTTTCGGCTGAGCCTTCCAGTACTTTGGTCATGCTATTAGGAGAAATGGCTATATGAGTGGATCCAAATAGCCGTAACACAGGGATTCAGGCCAACTTTGTTAAGGAGGTACTACACTGTGGTTAATAGGGATGTTTGCATCTGTGTGTTGTGTATTTTGTGATAAGTTATACTTTACGCATCTCCGGGTAAATGGAGATTAGCTTTTATCACTTAGTTTCAACTAAATTAATCTCACAAAATGGACAAAGATATCCCGCAAAAAATATAGACTGGAGATCATTTTACTATTGTAAATAGAATCAGATCAGAAGTAAATGGTAGTGCTGACACTGCTCCCCCTGGTCAGAAATCCTTATCAGTCACACTTTAAGGATGAAGGAACGATGATCCAAAAAGTTCTGACAACAGTTTTACCAAAAAGAAATTCATAATTTATGAAAGCCTTTTGAATATATATAGATTTATATTCTTCTTTAATGAGGAAGCTCACTATGTATTGTATGATGCCAATAAGATTAGAATTATCGCATATTTTAACTTTATTTTAAATAATCTTGAACTTGTGTAAGAGTTGCAAGCATAGTACAAAGAATATCCATTTAACCTTCAACCAAATTCACCAATTGTTACTCTTCTGTGACATGTACTTTATCACTCTCTCTCTATATGTGTACACGTGTAATTTTTTTTTGAGAGTTGCAGACACCATGCACCTTTTCCTCCAAATATTCAGCAAGTATTTCCCAAGGAAAGGATAATCTCTCAAATAGTCACTGTGCAATTTTCAAGTTGAAAAACACACCATTGAAACAATCTAGTACTACATATTATATAATACTATTTATTATTCACTCCATATTCAATTTCTGACAATTGTCCCAGTAATGCCTTTTGTGGCAATTTGCACCTAATCTGGATTGTGGATTGCATTTAATCTGCTACCCTTTGAAATGATCCTGAGCCTTTTCTTTTCTTTTCTTTCTTTCTTTCTTTCTTTCTTTCTTTCTTTCTTTCTTTCTTTCTTTCTTTCTTATCTTTCTTTCTTTTTATTTATAATCTGCATCATAGTTATTTAATTATTAATTTTTTATTGTGGTAACATTGGATTATAACATTATATAGCTTTCAGATGTACATCTTAATTCATTTGGAATTCTGTGTAGATTACATCGTGTTCACCACCCGAAAACTAATTATAGTGCATCCCCTCACATGTGCCTAATCACCCCTTTTGCCCTCCCACCTCCCCCCTTCCCCTGTGGTAACCACCACTCCAATCTCTGCAGCTGTGTGTTTGTTTGTCCTTGTTTTTATCTTCTACCTATGAGCGAGATCATACAGTATTTGACTTTCTCCCTCTGATTTATTTCACTTACCATAATATCCTCAAGGTCCATTCATGTTGTCACAAATGGCTGGATTTCATCATTTCTTATGGCTGAGTAGTATCCCATTGTGTATATATACCTCATCTTCTTTATCCCATTCGTCCCTTGATGGGCACCTAGGTTGCTTCCAAGCCTTGGCTATTGCAAATAATGCTGCAATGAACATAGGGGTGAATGTATCATTACGCATTTGTGTTTTCAAGTTCTTTGGATAAATACCCAGCAGTGGAATAGCTGGATCATATGGTAGATCTATCCTTAATTTTCCGAGGATACTCCATATTGCTTTCCATAGTGGCTGCACCAGTTTGCACTCCCACCAGCAGTGTACGAGGATTCCCTTGTCTCAATATCCTCTCCAACACTTGTTGTTTGCTGTCTTATTAATTATATCCATTCTGAACGGAGTGAGGTGATATCTCTTTGCAGTTTTGATTTGCATTTCCCTGATAGCTAATGATGTTGTATATGCCTGTTGGCCATCCGTACATCTTCTTGGAGAAATCTCTGTTCAGATCTTTTGCCCATGTTTTAACTGGGTGGTTGTTTTTCTGTTGTTGTTGAGATGTATGAGTTCTTGGTATATTTTGGATATTAACTCCTTATCTGATATATGGTTTGCAAATATCTTTTCCCAGTTGTTAGGGTGCCTTTCGTTTTGTTGATGGTTTCCTTTGCTGTGTGGAAGCTTTTTAGTTTGATGTGGTCCCATTTGTTCATTTTTTCTTTTGTTTCCCTTGCCTGATCACACATCGTACTGGAAAATGTGCTGCTAAGACCGATGTCAAAGAGCGTACTGCCTTTGTTTTCTCCTATAATTTTCATGATTTTTGGTCTTACATTCAATTCTTTAATCCATTTTGAGTTGCTTTTGGGCATAGTGTAAGGGAATGGTCTACTTTTATTCTTTTGCATGTGGCTGTCCAGTTTTCCCAACACCGTTTATTGAAGAGACTCTCCTTTCTTCATTGTATGCTCTTGGCTCCCTTGCCGAATATTAGCTGTCCATAAATGTGTGGGTTTATTTCGGGGCTCTCCAGTCTGTTCTGTTGATCTGCATGTCGGTTTTGGTGCCAGTACCATGCTGTTTTGGTTACTATGGCTTTGTAGTGTATTTTTAAATCTGGGAATGTGACACCTCCAGCTTTGTTCTTTTTTCTCGGGAATCCTTTGGCTATCGGGGTCTTTTGTTGTTCCATATAAATTTTAGGATTCTTTGTTCTATTTCTGTGAAAAATGTTCTTGGAACTTTGATAAGGATTGCGTTGAATCTATAGATTGCTTTAGGAAGTATGAACATTTTAACGATGTTAATTCTTCCAGTCCAAGAGCGCAGAATATCTTTCCATGTCTTTGTTTCTTTTTTGATTTCTTTCAACAGTGTTTTCTGGTTTTCAGTGTACAGATCTTTCACCTTTTTGATTAATTTTATTCCTAGGTATTTTATTCTTTTTGTTGCAATTGTAAATGGGATTGTATGCTTAATTTCCCTTTCTGCTACTGTTTTGTTAGTGTATAGAAATGCAACTGATTTTTTATGTTGATTTTGTATCCTGCGACTTGACTATATTCATTTATTATTTCTAAAAGTGTTTTAGTGGATTCTTTAGGGTTTTCTATATAATCATGTCATCTGCAAAAAGTGACAATTTCACTTCTTCTTTTCCAATATGGATCTCTTTTATTTCTTTTTCTTGCCTGATTGCTCTGGCTAAGACTTCCAATACTGTGTTAAATAAGAGTGGTGACAGTGGGCATCCTTGTCTTGTTCTTGTTCTTAGAGGGATACCTTTCACTTTTTCTCCATTGAGAATTATATTTGCTGTGGGTTTGTCATATATGGCCTTTATTACGTTGAAGTATTTTCCTTCTATACTCAATTTATTTTGAGTTTTTATCATAAAAGGATGCTATATCTTGTCAAATACTTTCTCTGCATCTATTGATATGATCATGTGATTTTTATTCTTCATTTTGTAATGTGGTATATCACATTGATAGATTTGTGGATGTTGAACCATCTCTGCATCCCTGGAATGAAACTCACTTGATCATGATGTATGATCTTTTTAATGTATTGTTGTATTTGATTTGCTAATATTTTGTTGAGGATTTTTTTTTTTTTTGAGGAAGATTAGTCCTGAGCTAACTGCTACCATTCCTACTCTTTTCACTGAGGAAGACTGGCCCTGAGCTAACATCCATGCCCATATTCCTCTACTTTATATGTGGGATGCCTACCACAGTATGGCGTGCCAAGCGGTGCCATGTCCACACCTGGGATCCGAACTGGTGAACCCCAGGCCGTCGAGAAGCAGAACGTGTGAACTTAACTGCTGTGCCACCAGGCCGGCCCTGTTGAGGATTTTTGCATCAATGTTCATCAGTGATATTTGCCTGTAATTTTCTTTTTGTGTGTTGTCCTCGTCTGGTTTCAGTATCAGGATAATGTTGGCTTCGTAGAATGAGTTAGGAAGCCTCCCTTCATCTTCAGCTTTGTGGAAGAGTTTGAGAAAGATAGGTATTAAGTCTTCTTTGAATATTTGGTAGAATTCACCAGGGAAGCCTGGTTCTGGACTTTTATTTTTTGGGAGGTTTTTGATTACTGTTTCGATCTCCTTACTGGTGATCAGTCTATTCAAAGTCTCTGCTTCTTCTTGGTCCACTTTTGGAAGTTTGTATATTTCTAAGAATTTATCCATTTCTTCTAGATTATCCAATTTGTTCGCATATAGTTTTTCATAATATTCTCTTATTATCTTTTGTATTTCTGAGGTGTCCATTGTAATCTCTCCTCTTTCATTTCTGATTTTATATATTTGAGTCTTCTCTCTTTTTTTCTTGGTGAGTCTAGCTAAGGGTTTGTCAATTTTGTTTATCTTTACAAAGAACCAGCTCTTGGTCTCACTAATTTTTTTCTATTGCTTTTTTAGTCTCTATCTCGTTTATTTCTGCTCTGATTTTTATTATGTCCTTCCTTCTGCTGATTTTGGGGTTTGTTGGTTATTCTTTTTCCAGTACCTTTGAATGTGCCATTAGATTATTTGGGATTTTTCTTCTTTGTTGAGGTAGGCCTGAATTGCTATAAACTTCCCTCTTAGAACCGCTTTTGCTCTACCCCATAGATTTTGGCATGTCGTGTTTTCATTTTCATTTGTCTCCAGGAATTTTTTGATTTCTCCTTTGATTTCTTCATTGACCCAATCATTGTTCAGTAGCATTTTGTTTAATCTCCACATTTTTGTGGCTTTTCTGGTTTTCTTCCTGCAGCTGATTCCTAGTTTCATACCTTTGTGGTCAGAAAAGATGCATGGTATTATTTCAATCTTCTTAAATTTATTGAGACTTATTTTGTGGCCTAATATGTGATCAGTCCTGGAGAATGTTCCATGTGTATTTGAACAGAATGTATATTCTGCTGTTTTTGGATGGAATGTTCTATCTATATCCACTAAGTTCATCTGGTCAAATGTGTTATTTAAGGCTAGAGTTTCTTTATTGATCTTCTGTTTGGAAGATCTATCCATTGGTGTAAGTGGAGTGTTAAAGTCCCCTATTAGTATTGTGTTACTCTCTATTTCTCCTTTTATGTCTGTTAATAATTGCTTTATATATTTAGGTGCTCCTATGTTGGGTGCATAGATATTTACAAGTGTCATATCTTCTTCTTGGATTGTTCCTTTTATCATTATGTAGTGCCCTTGTTTGTCTCTTGTTACAGTTTTTGTTTTAAAAAACTGATATAAGTATTGCTGCCCCTGCTTTCTTTTCGTTGCCATTTTCATGGAATATCTTTCTCCATCCTCTCACTTTCAGTTTGTGAGTGTCTTTAGGTCTGAAGTGTGTCTCTTATATGTAGCATATATGTGGGTCTTGTTTTTTTTATCCAATTGGCCACCCTATGGCATTTGATTGGAGTATTTAGTCCATTGACACTTAAAGTAGGTATTGAAAAATATGTATTTATTGCCATTTTGTTACCTTTTTTCTGGGTATTTTAGTTGTTCTTCTCTCTTCCTTTCTTTTTCTCTTGCTCTCTTCCCTTGTCCTTTGATGGTTTTCTTAGGTAATATGTTTGATTTCTTTTGTCTTAGTTATTTGCTTACTTATTATAGGTTTCTGATTTGTGATTACCATGAGGATCCTACATAATATTCTATGTATCTAGAAGTCTATATTTAGTTGATAGACTCTTTAGCTTGACCTCTTTCTAAAAGCTCTACTTTTTCATTCCCCTCCTCCCACATTCTATGTTTTTGAAATCATATCTAATCTCTTGTTTTGTGTGTGTCTATCCATTACCCTCTTATCATTGAAATAGGTAATTTTAGTACTTTTGTCTTTTAACCTTCATGTTATCTTCATAGGTGGTTGATCTTCTACCTTTACTATATTTTTACCTTTACCAGTGATTTTATTGCCTGGTTTTTTGGGTGGTTTTTTTGATAACGCTTTTATCCTATTTGCGGTTGTCACTTACCCACTTAAATAAGTCCCTTCAGCATTTCTTGTAGAACTGGTTTCTTGGTGATAACCTCCTTTAATTTTTGCTTGTCTGGGAAACTCTTTATCTCTCCTTCCATTCTGAATGACAGCCTCGATGGATAGAGTATTCTTGGCTGTAGGTGTTTTCCTTTTAGCACTTTAAATACATCATGCCATTCTCTTCTCACCTGTAGGGTTTCAGCAGAGAAGTCCGCTGATAGCCTTATGGGCTTTCCTCTGTATGTCACTTGTTGCCTTTCACTTGCTGCTTTTAGGATTCTCTCTTTATCTTTAATTTTGGACATTTTAATTATAATGTGTCTTGGTGTGGGCCTCTTTGGGCTTATCTTGTTTGGAGCTCTCTGTGCTTCCTCTACTTGGATTTCTGTTTCCTTCCTTAGGTTAGGAAAGTTTTCAGCTATTATTTCTTCAAATAAATTTTCTGCCCTTTGTCTCTCTCTTCTCCTTCTGAGACACCTATAATATGAATGTTAGTGTGCTTGATATTGTCCCAGAGTTCCCTTACACTGTTCTCATTCTGTCTAATTCTTTTTTCTTTTTTCTGTTCAGCTTGGGTGATTTCCTCTAGTGGTTCATCTAGCTCAGTGATCCATTCTTATGTATCCTCTACTCTGCTGTGAGTCCCTCTAGTGAATTTTTCATTTCCAGTATTGTATTCTTCATTTCTGATTGGTTCTTTTTGATATTTTCCAGTTCTTTGTTGATGAGCTCACTGTGTTCATCCAGTCTTCTCCTAATATCTGTGAGCATCCTTATGAGTTTTTGTTTGAACTCTTTGTCATGTAGGTTGCTTGTTTCTGTTTCATTTAGTCCTTTTCCTGGGGTTTTGTCCTGTTCCTTTGCTTGGAATGTATTCCTAAGTCTCCTCGTTATGCTTCCTTCTCTGTGCTTATTTCTATGTATTAGGTGAGTTGGCTATGTCTTCTGATCTTGAAGAAGTGGCCTTATGTAAGAGATGTGTTTTGAGGCCCAGCAGTGTGCTTCCCTCTTGTCACCAGTCCCAATGATCCAGCAGTGACCCCTTTGTGGGCTACTTGTGTCCTTCTGCTGTGGCAGGGTTGCTCTTAATGCAGGTACCCACAGAGTCTAGTCTTTCGTTCCCTGACAGCTGTTTGTAAATCTGGTTTGGGGAGCCTCAGCACTGTTGGCTACAAGGTCTAACAGCACAATCCTGTTGCAGTTTTCTTGTTAATTGGGTAGGTACCCAGTGTAGCTGGTTGCTAGGCTCAGGGGCTTACAGTTGTTATAGTCCTCAGGCCTACAAGGCTGTTGTCAGTTCTCTTAGGGGAACAACTGAGTGGGGCTGGCCCTAGGCACAGGAGCACTCAATTGTTTCAGGTTTTGGAAGGTGGGGCTGATCCTTTTTATAGGTATTTGTGAAGCACAGGTCTTCTGCCACTGATAAGCCTCACCACCCCCAAGGACGACACACACTGTCAACACAGTCCTGGTCCGTGCATACTTCCCAACCTCCTGGAGCATACACCAATGCCCCACTGGAGAGGCCCCCACTTCTCCACCAATGCCCCGCCAGAGTTCACCTGGTCCTCACACAGGCCCTGCCCCACAGAGGCGGACACACTTGCCTGCCTGCAGAGGATCAAGGCACCCAGTCAATGCAGGCCTATAAGTAGCTTGAGGGCTTGCTGTTGGGTGGGGCTGGTCCCTAGGAGGGGCTGCCTGCCCTGGCTGAACTGGATTAAATCTGCACTCTTGTGAGTGTGGTAGATCCCTGGGCTTACAGTCCAGGGAAAGAATTTCAATGGCGTCTGCAAGGGGTCTGTGTCAGCACGCCTGGACTAGGTTACAACAACGGCCACCACCAATATCTCAGTCTCTGGAGAGCTCTCTCCTCTCACCAAGGTGCAGCCAGAGCCCACCGGGTGAATCTCTTTTCACCAAAGGACTGTCAACCTACTCTCTGGTGATTTTAGTTTGCTGAGATGGGTGAGTTTGTGTATGGGCCCTTTAAAATCCAGGTCTTTCCGGCTTTTGCCCGATAGCTTTTCTGGGGGTATTCTCTGCTGCAGTTAATAGCCAGCGAAGCCAGATAGTAAGACCCTCGTCTCAGTTGTGCTGAGTCTGAAGGATGTTTATAGCAGTATTGGCCCCTGCTCTTGACCTCACTCCTCCAGAGAGGGCTGCGTACCTTAAGGTGGCTCCTGCCTGACCAGCTGAGAAACTCCGCTGCTCCTGAAGGTGGCTTTTTTTCTCTCCAGCAGGAATTTATGCCTCTTCCACCTTAGTAGGGACTGTCCCTTGTTGTGGGGATCCTTTTTATCCAGTTTTCAGTTTTCTATCCAGGGTAATTTTTCCAAAAATAGTTGTAACCTGGTTGTGTTTGTGGGAAGAGATGAGTTCAGAGTTTGCTTATGCTGCCATCTTGATGAGAGCTCTACAAAGATTGAGCCTTTTCTTTTTAAAGGTATAGCCAGTATTTTTTGACTATTCTTCACTCTTTGTCTGATATTTCCTGATAATTACATTCAAATATGCATTTTTGGCAGAAATACTCTATAAGTGATGTATGTTTTCTAGTAAATCACATCAAGAGGCACATACTGTTGCTTTGCCTAATATGGTGATATTAAATTGATTACATTGTTAAAGAGTTTGCCTATCAGATTTCTCCACTATATGTTTCTATTTATCATTAATAGATAGTCCATGAGAGATACTTTGAGGTTATGTAAATATCATCTTCCTCATCAAATTGTCACCCAGTAGTTTTAATGTCCATTGGTGAATCTTGCCTAAAGCAATAATTACGATCATTGCAAAATGGTGAGAATATATATTAAAAATATACATTTAAAACATTAAGACAATACTCTCCAATTTGGCAGGTAAATTTTTTTCCTTTTTTGTAAATTAAATAAGAATATTTAAATTTATATTCCATCCTTACCTAATCCATTAAAATTTTTAAATTTTTGAGCATATTTTATAATGAATCTATACATTTAGGCAGTAACAGCTGTATGTAGTAAAATAAACAATTAACTTTAGAAATATTAGCAGAATAATCTCATAAACATTTTATTGACTGAAGGTCTTTACCAAAATCTTGGGGGACTTCTAACCTAGGTCACCAGAAAAGCACAAGAGAAATTCTACTATTAGCTTTATAGTTTTATTTTCTACAAACACTGAATGGCTTTTATTGGACTTTCAACACATCACGCTGGTGCAAAATTAATTTACTCATTCAAACTTAGACAAATTTAAATTATCTTGAAATACTTCGATCTGTTTTTTCTGAATGCTATAACTTGATGAGTACTATTGGGTAGAAAAAAAAATCTGCTCAAAGACTCACTAGGTTAATTATAACTTCTCAGAAAGCAAATTTGCAGACTTCCTGCCCACCCCTGCTTCCTTGCTACTGCTGACACTTAGGCTAGAAATAAACGTGAGTAAGAGTACTGTCTTATGAATCAGGACCATAGGCCTTGGCCAGAATTCCTTGTCAAGGCTCTGTGAATCACAGTTGAATTGACTTAGTACTTTGAATACTGAACCCAGAAAGGACTTGTCGTTTTATTAGGATAAGCTGCTGTGGACAGGTTAGTTTATTCTAACCTTGTCCTGTACTCGGCTCAGCTCCAGCTCTTTTCAAAAGAAGTGTCTTAAACCTTCACAGGATGACACACATCTATTATATAATATCTTTGATTGTCAATTCTGCCCAAATCACAGCATGGTACTGGATATCTTAAATAAAGATGAAAGCCCTTATTAGAAGTTCTTCTCTTGGAGTTTTTGATAATAATGTTCACATATCTTTATTTTACTTTCATTTCTAAGTCACAAAACAACTGTGACAAAGTTGTGGAAAATTTTGAGTGGAATATTCTATCGTCATAAAATTATAAAGTAAACACAACATCAAGTCAAAATGTATAAAGTATGAAGCATGACTATGTACCAAAAGATAGAAGGAAAGTTTCTGGGCCAGTGGAAATGTCCCAAACCTGGTTTTGGGTGGTGGTCATGTGGGTGTATAAAGTGTCCACATTCATCTATCTAAACACTTCAGATCTGTGTATTTCATTTTCTGTAAGTTATAGCACAATAATTAAGTGAACTTATAAATCAATAAAGGATCTAGAATACATAGGCCATTAGGTATATATTTTATGATTTTTTAACAGATATTAACGTGAGAAATCTTGACAGCTTGAATCCATGGCTAAAAGGGCAGTATAGTAAAAGAAAAACAGTCATATGAAAATCATGTAGCATACTTTCTTAAATTAAAAAAATGATTAAGTGAAACACAAATCAAAGGTACAAGAGTTAAATTATACAATTCATAATAAATAATCTGTTCTGTTTTCCATCCTATACAGTATGTGATTAGTTTCCCATGACTTTTAAAGGTGCAACCCTTTTAATGGCTTATAATCAATTCCCACAAAATTTCTATGGGATGAAACTAGTCATATTTCTTGCCACTTCTCACTCCTTCCTTTGCAACTTATATTTAATATTCCATGTATACATGGCAATAATTTTAATTTACATCAAACTTAAAAGGAAGAAAGATAGCACAAGTTTAGGCTTAAGCAAGATAAGTAGCTATGATGAGATAATCTGAGCAGTCTTAAACCATGTTTTGTATTCAATGGTTCAAATTCCGCTAAATTAGGAAGGTGAGTGATCATTCCTTCAAAGAGCTCTTGAGAGAAAAATTTTAAGAAAATTATAACATTCTTTTCGAGTACAACCTTGTATCTTTATAATTTTTTTTCTCTAAAAGTAAATTTCAGAAAATAAGTAGAAGTTTTCGTGGGAAAAGTTAACATAACTATAATTAGGAGACATCGTTTACTCTTAAGAAATTCATTATCCGTTCTTATTGCTTAAAGCTGCATTACTTGCACATTTTAATTTGCATGCTCTTGACAGCAAAGAGACAAAGTCTAGGCTGTCAGGAAAAGAAACCACAAAAGCTCCTGCTGACTGGGCAGCAAGCTGTCCGAGTTCTACATGAAGAGGTCAGAATTTTCCTGGAGAGTCACTCTCCAAGTATAGCATGCTTACAATAATTAGTATCCCGACTGCGCAGGAGATGGTTTTAGACACAGCTGTTGTTTAAGGTAGCCGGCACATCAATGGAAGGCACTAGGTATTGATTTGTGCAGTGACATCCTTCTAACTATGTCATCTGAGTGAAAGAAGCCCCAAATTAACCAATAATAAAGTGTTCGAAGTTGTAGCAGCTGCCCTCTAGGGACTTGTTCTAGAACAGGATAGATGCCCCTCCCCCATCCAGGCCATCAATCTTGCTAAAGGACTCATAGTGACATTAAGTAGACCAGTAGGACAATGTAGTCTACAATAATGCTATACCCCATTTAGTATGTGTGTGTGCGTGTGCCATTTTATATTATTTTAGTATATAAATACATAATAATGTATGCATATCTATATTAATAAAACGTGTATATGCTACCACGATCTGAAGAATCCTTAATTAGTGAGAATAATATATAACAGTAAAACTGTCAAGCATTATACTTTGATAAAACTAATTTCACTAATTTGATAAAACGAATTTCAAAGGCAAAAACTAAGTTATATTTCCATCAGAATTAGATAAGGATAAACTTCTTGGAAAGCTTTTGTTGTTGTTGTTGTTGTTTTAGTTTCTGATTTGACTGTATTTTCTATTTTAAATATGGGCCCTAGCTACATAGTTATAAAGAGATCACAGATAAATCTGGATTATACCACACTAATATCACTAAAGCCAGAGGCCACACGTTTCAAAAACAGTCAACAAAAAGATCGTAATTGCATTTATTTTTGTCCAAATTATCCCTTGATCCATCTTTATATTAAAAATAATAATTAATTTGCAGAATTTTGGATATTGTCTTGGATTTTGACATAAATTTCAGAACATCTATTTTCTTGCACTGGTCTTTGAATTTTCCTGGTCTTTTTGAGAGTACTCATTGAACAGCGTGGATTTGTTCTTTTAAATTTCACCTGACCAAAAATGAAGATTCCATCTTATCATTTGATGCATTCGCCCTTACCTAACAAATAAAGATTGTCCTGTAATGAGTTTTATAAAAACGTAAGTAGCTTTAGAAAACAGCTCTTACTTTTTAAAAAGTAGATCTAATATCAACAGGAATGACATAGACGTCAACAAAACATAGGGTTCTAATGGCTTATAATCAATTCCCACAAAGGCTTCTAGCCTACAACGGCCTTGGAGTGCATATCAGAATCTCGACATAAGCCTTCCTTTTCTATGGTCTGATACATGGTCCAGTTTGCTATTAAGAAAGGGAAATCAGCTTTATAATACTGGACCCTGGCAAATTTTTTTCCTGAAGCTATTATAGTTTCTAGGGAGCTCTATAATTGTTGGTCAGTCCACGCATAAGACAAAATTTCTCCTCTGATTGTTATCAAGAAAAGAAAGAATGATGAAGAAAAATCTTAGCCAGATTACAGGCTGTGGGGAACATCTTGTCATTGGTTATTATCTTTGCCAGTTTGATTACTCTACCATGCAAGCATAGGAACTGAGGTTAAAATTTGAACTAAAATATGTCTCCTATTAGTAAATCTCAGTTTGTCAGGGCTGATTATTCTCCATTTGTCTCTTGGAATCATTCATTGCCCTCCTTTTCCCTATTCTGTGCTCCGGGAGGCTGGTGTCTACAAATTCTTCATTTGTACTCTCTTGTTTTCTGGATTTTTATTGAGCTATTGGCAGCATCAGGGGAGTAGAATGTAGGAGGGGAGTCCCGGGTATCATTCCACCCTCCCCTTGTTCCTTTGCTGTTTTAAGTGGTGGCTACCTCCTTTTACAGCCACAGCTCCTGCCTGGTGACCCTAATCTTATGGCCGCATTTCTCTTTGAGTTCCATTGACACCATTTCCTTGCCTACTTCGTGAGGCGTGAAATGTTCTTGCTCCTCTTCAGAGCTTCACCATCCCTGGCTGATTCCCTTAACTCTGCCACACAACCGTAAATAGTTAGCTCAATAAACTGTTTAGTTAAACCATTTGGGGGTGCAGGCTGGTAAATCTAAATGTATCATACACACACATATATGCATACTTAAGAGTTGCTGAGGCGTGTTCCTATAATCTTTTTGTGTTGAGAAGAGGATCACTTCCTTAATTTACGAAGACATGATGCCATCATGACTTCCATCAGAGACAATTATAAGGTCAAGCTTTAAATTATACAGTACGTATATTTGTGCTAAGCTTTTAGAGCGGGCCTTCAGCATATCCACATTTCCATGATGAAGAGCACGAAGTTTGTCAGATTGAGTCTTCCACAGATCCAGGTGGTCTGTCAACAAAAGCAGCGCACAGGGACGGTCTGCTCACCCTTGAATCTGGGCAGAGGCTTGTGACTGCGCCAGTCAACAGAAGTGACAAGATGAGCCTTTGCCAGCTCCGTCTTCAGACATAAACTTTTGGAAACTTAAGCTGTCATGAAGTAAGTCTGGCCATCTAAAGATGCGTTGCTAGAGAGACCACGTGAAGAAACAACAAGGAGAGAGACAGAGAGATACTCGAGGAGCTCCAGCTACTTGTATCTTCTCAGACCAGGTGCCTGTGATGTGAGGGAAGAAGCCTTCACGAGGAACCTGCCCACAGTGACTACTGGACTGCAGTCGCATGCGAGTTCCCATGAACCATCCAGCTGAACCTCTCCAGAATTCCCAAGCCACGGAAATCCTGAGAGGTGATCAATCTCTGTTTTTGTTTTAAGCCACCATGCTTTTGAGTAATTTGTTACACAGCTGTAACAACTGAAACAGGTACCAATTACTACAGAGGAAATGGAAGAATAAGACCTTCTCATAGGATTTCTCAGTTACCCCACCACCTGCAGTAGAACCTCCTAAAGCGCTCATTAAAACACCTATTTCTGGATTCCATCTCAGATTTAAGGAATCAGGACTTTTTGGCCTGAAGCTCCGTGTCTTAGCTTTCTCTCTCTCTCTCCCCATACACAGATATATACATACATACTCACACTGTTGTTTTTGTTTTTACCTCAATCTGTCCTGGAGTAGAGTAGTCTCTTTAGAAAAATGATTCCATTTAGGAGATCTTGCAGCCTGGGAAAAACTCCAAATTGAAGAGGGCAGCAGCCTTGTAGAAAGATCACAGATTTGGAATCAGACAAAGCCAAGTCTCGCTCAGCTGACTTCACTACCCACTTGTAAAGACGTAACCACTTTCTTGGTCTCAGGTTCTTTACCTATAATATGGGGACTCTTGCTACCTACCTTCTATCAGGCTTGTGGGGATTAAACTACATGAAGCAGCATATAAAAAGAGCCTAACTTGTTCCTCCGTTAACACTAATTCCTTCCATTTGTTTCAGGAGTTGTACTACTCTAAATAGTATGTTACAAATGTTCAATTAACACACAACTACCCAAATTTAAGTTAAAAGAGATTTATTTGAGTTAAATATATTAAAGACTATAGTCAATTTTTTATTAAAGTTTCCTTTACGAAGCTGCCCCAAACCTCCATGCCCAGATTTTGCTGCCCTCATTTGCTAATTTCAGTATAGCTAATAGCAGATGTGATGTTTTTTGAAACTTCAGGTACAGTTTCAAGGTTTACAGAGAGATAATCAGGTACAATTTGATCCTCAGAAAAATTACAAAATTAAAATGAGATTGTAAGTCATAAATAATTTTGGAGAGTTTTATTTTTTTCACTAATCATAAAATCCCTATGTGTTTCTTTTTATTTAAATTTTTAAATGGGATTGTAAAAGTATATCTCATAAATATTAATTGAACAAATCAAGGTTGAATGCCAAAGTACATTACCTGGTAATAACGATTTTCCTGAAAATTTCTTAGAAACTTTCCTTAAGCCAAAATCATTTCCTCAACCCAAAAAGTTTCCTCAACCCAAATTTACTTGAGCATCTCTTATATTTACCTTTGATAATGTCAAATATACCATGAAAATATTGTCGTCAATGAATATCAGAATATAGGTGACATGCACATATTGGAGTCTTAGGTATGCATATCTGATTGAGACACGAATATTTACCCACAGTCCTGCTGCAGAACTTCGCTGTTACTATCTGCCCTCAGGTTCTATCTAATAAACTTTCCTGGAAGCATGAAAATTTTTTTCTGCAGAACTTACTGGCAATTGACAGTCTTCAGAAGAAGGAGTGACATTAGTTGGACCATGAGACCAAAAAATATAGGCCATCAGTCTGGAATCTGAAACACTTCTGGAACAGCGATGATTTCCAGTAGTAGCCCTGATATGGAACAAAATACACAGCTTTTCAGGTGTGCTTTTATACTGGAACCACAGAAAATCCTTCACAGACCCCTTGGGTGCTATTCTGTAAGATCTAGTCCTACAAATATGGGCAAGAAGCCAGGTGGGCTGCCATGACCCTTATGTTGACATAAGACACAGCTTTGCATGTAAAGCTATTAATAGCCATACAGATTTATTCTTCTTATTTCCACAAAACCAGACAATTAAGTGAAAACTGTGTCTTGGATGTATTCTCATCCATCACATTAAAATTTCTTTAATCGCTTTAGGATACAACTTTTCCAGAAAGACTGTCTTTCTAACATTTGACCCTACAAGTCTAGACTCCAGGGGGATAAAGTCCGGAGATGTACTTAAGGAGCACTTTGAGCCCAGAGAGACTTGGCACATTAAACTAATAAAAAATGACTGTAAAACATCTGTAAACATGAAGTGCCATATAAATGCTTATTAATAAGCATTTTTCTTCAATTTATATTTATTTTTATTCCAAGACGCCTCTTAAGAAATGCATTATGGTTCATCGCGTATAATGTCTTTCAAACAAATTGTATTCAAGGCATTTTAAAGAGTTAAATACATGTCAGTGTGTGGCATAAATTATAGAAGGACACTTTGAATGGTAAATGAATTAGTGCATTCAGTCACAAGGCCAGAGAGAAATGGGTTGTGTAAGCGTCTGGCTTGAAATATCTAGACTCCCTGGAACCAACACTTCAAATCCCAGCTGGCCAGCTCTGTCCTTCATCCTTCTGAGATAAGAGTGCATTCAGTTTACAGTCTGCTGGTTTTTTGAATGATCCCTTGGAACAGTAGGCATGTCTGCTCTGTGTGAACATTTTACAGAGTTAGAGCAAGGAAGAAAAACATTCAAGAGCATTTAAGCAGAACTAAGGTATCATTTTATGTGGGCAATATTTTAATGGTGAAGAGAGGCTGGCTTAGAACATAGCAGGAGTGAGGCTGGAAAAGAATATTCAGGGTTTTAAAACAGAAAAGGGAAGTTCGTATGTGATTGAGTCCTACTACCGACCCCTAGAACTATTTTTAAATGTGGGGAAATGGATTCCAATATAGTAAGAGACTGTACAGCAGCATGGAATTGACCTGCACTACATAGTTGATATTTTGGATTGCCTTATGATTTTTTATGAAGCATTAATCTGAATCCATAATGAAAAGCATTTATTATCTGGACAAAACTTACAAGATTTTAAGTATGAGGCAGAAGAATAGGGCCCTATAATGTAATAAAAAGGACAAGTCACATTTGGACGTGGCCTTTCTAAAGACTTGAGCATGGTACTTCTAAGTGGTGATTTTTGAGTTTCCCCAACCTCTGAAAACTCTGCCAAGTGTCAAATATATGACAGTAAGAAAGTGGAGTTAAATAAGCTAATAAGGGGCCTCTAATCTTCCCCAGATAATGGCTGGTATTGGATTTTTCCAGATTCTTATTAGGGTTACAAGTGTGCTTATTGCATAAATCAAAACTGGGAATGGAGATTGCCCCAGGTTGCCCCACTTTCACTTTGAGGGTCTCCCCAAGGCCTGGCAGTAAACAAAGAGCCAGGAAATCTACATGTATCTTTACATTTCACTGGGAGATTTTTGGCTGACGGCTGATTGTGATCAACTGTTTAAGAAAAACTGTTTTCCTTAAAACTAGCATTGGATATTATACTTCTCTAAGACACTGCCTTAAATCTACCTCTTTAAGCTTCTACTGTTTCTGAATCCTCCCTCTTTTCTTTGCAAAGGGCCATAAAGACAATCCATAGCACCGATGAAGTGCTATACAAACAAGTTAGAAGGCCTATCAATCTGTCCCGGGAGGAGTAAATTAACAGAAATAAAATAGAAGCATGGGACCAACCTCCAGACTTTCATTAAATATTTCTTCACTATAACATGAGCATATGTACGGACAATCCTGAAGCAATGTGACTATTGCTGTCTACGTCTATATGGATAAAGACGAATCATATTAACAAGCTAATAGATTCTTTTCTGCCATTATTTTAATTTTTCACCTAGACAATGCTTGCTTTTTTTTTCAAAACTCAAGGTTCTCTTCTCTTAAGATTTGCCTAGCTTACCTGTCTGGTTTAGATGTCTTCCTATGGCTCTGATAGCATCCATGTGTTCCTCTCATATCTCATAGCAGACCTGGCAGTCATTATCAATCTCTCGATGTTTCTCCTCTACTTTGCATCCTCAATGTGCTGTGCACTATGGGTAAATCTTTCCAACAGAAAGAAATAATATTTTAATGAATAAAAAAATCTCTTCCAACACTGCCCCCAAGATTTCTCCCCCTCCCTGATGTACATATCCTGTATAATCTCCTGCCTTTGAGTGTGAATATGATGAGATATCTCTCCCGTGATTAAATTACTAGTCAGTTAATTTTCAGTTAACCAAAGGGGTGATTATCCAGGTGGGCCTAATCACGTAAGCCTTAAAAAGGACTGGGCCCTTCCTGATGTTCGAGAGATTGGAAATGTGAGAAGGCCTGTGGCGGGGACCATATGGCAAGGACCTGAGAGAGGTCCCTATGAGCTGAGAGCAGTCCTCTGCCGACAGGCAGCAAGACAACAGAACCCTAGTCCTACAGCTACAGTGAAGTTCATTCTGCCAAAAACCTGAGGGAGCTTAAAAGTGAATCTTTTCCTCATCAAGCTTCCAAATGAGAACATCAGGGGCCAATACCCAGATTTCAGCCTGTGAAATTCGGAGCAGAGGACTCAACTGAATGTGCTGGACCGCTGACCCATGAGATGGTGAGGTAAAAATTTCTGTTGTCTTACGCTGTCAAGCTTGCGGTGATTTTTTTTATTCTACCATAGGGAAGTGAATACAGAGACTTTCCTAAATCATCCTGCTGAAAATTGCAAACACTCCCCAACACTGTGGTGCTACTCAACCTTCCTTTATATTTTAATATTTATAATGTTTATCAACCTCTATCTTACTAGATAATTTACACATCTGTTTTTTTTTCTATTTATCCCTCTTCATCATAGAGTGTAAGTTCTATGTGGGCAAGATTTTTTTTGTTATGATGCATATATTTTTATAGCCCCAATATCTTGCATAAAGCACAGTATATGATAGCAGTCTAAATTTGTAGAATGAATAATGCATGCATGAATGAATGAATAAATAAATAACATATTCAATGCATCTACAACCTGTTTTGGAGGCTAGAATATACAATAGAACTAAATAAATAATTAAAAAAGCAATATACTTAGCAACACAAACCATCCTAATACCTATAACATGAGTTCTGATTGGAACCAAGGAAGCAGACTGGATCTAGTCCTATAGACATGTGTAGAGTTACTGGCAACTTATTCCTGATTAAGTATAGCACATAGGAAATTCATTTGCTCGTGATTACTGATTTGCATTTTTAACCTGAATCACATATAATATCAACAGCTAATAATTTTGAATTTTCAACTTGTGCTAGCATTTTCTTAATCATTCATTGGATCACTAAGTGCATTTAAACTACAGGTTTCCTAGCCAGGGGGGCAAAATGAAGGACACGTTTTTGAGTCAAATTGCAAAAATGACGCAGAGGCAAGATATAGGAGAAGTGGGAGCTTCAGCTACCTGTATGTCTGCTGAATATTTCATTAATGTGAAAGCATACTTTTTACTTCTTTTAAAATTTAATATTTTACAATGTAAAGGACTCAAAAATGAGAACTATTATTATTTATCTGGTTTTAGTCAGAAGTAACTGGTTTTTGAAATAGAAGTGATTGATAACATGGAAAAATAAATACCATTTCAGACTTTAAAGCCAGAGAAAACATTACTGAGAAGAGTTAAAAGAGTATATTATACTATGGTAAAATAATTTTCAAAAATTTCAGGGGAAAGATAGATAGTGTCTCATAACTGGTATTCTAAGCAAGAAGATATATCAAAAGTTTGGTTAGTCTTCAAAATTAGAGTTTCAAATCATCTTGAAAAGAAAAGTTTAATTTGATCAGAGAATATCTAAAATAACCAATACTTCTTCACAGAGGATTTTTATCGTCGGCTTAGATTTTGAATGGTATGTTCACAATATGGAGTAGTGGACATGAAATCAAAGACAAACATTAAAGAGTCATATCATTTTTAAAAAATACCAGAAGACCAACAACAAAGGACAATAAAAGGGAATTGACTGGTAATTTAGAGAATGAAGACAGGCAAGGGAGACACAGACACAAGCTTGGGGGGAACAGAGCACTGTTCTTGGGTTACAAAGAACACAAACAGTAGTTGTATGTCAATTACGTTTAAATAAAGCTGGAGAAAAAGAAAAAAACAGTAGAAATTTTGAACTCATATATTCCTCTGTCTACTCTGCCAAGGAGAATG
The DNA here is from genome assembly GCF_041296265.1 of Equus caballus. NCBI lineage: Eukaryota > Metazoa > Chordata > Mammalia > Perissodactyla > Equidae > Equus > Equus caballus. The sequence goes on along the minus strand of NC_091692.1, from coordinate 11,080,163 downwards.
TTCTGCAGATTTAAAAAGGAAAAATAAACATTAATGAAAAGAAATTGAAGCCCTCAATATGAGAGAGAATTTCCTATTCTAAAGTGTTCACAATTCCAAACTCAGAAGAATTTCACCCCAGCCTGCTGAGAGAATCATTCGGTGAGACTCCTGAACTAGTGCTCATCTTCCACATTTATCTATTCAGCCCTCACTAAGTAAACACCTACTATGTGCTTTAAAGTCAAACATATATTTTCCAGATCAGCCAGGGAAGAATGGTTTGATTTCTGAAATATTCAAAGCAAAGAAAGTAGAGTAAAGCAGGAGACAGTATAGCTCATTAAGAGAAGGATATAGAATTCTCTAAGATGTGTGGGCAGAATCCTAAAGAGGTGCCCTGTGGAACCCTTTTCCTTGGGGATGGGCAGGCCCTGTGACCTGCTTCTTTAGAATGAAGCAGAAGTGAGGGGATGTCACTCCACGGTTATGTTGCGTTATATGGCAAAAGTGAAGAGACTTTGCAAATGGGGTTAAATTCCCTAATTAGTTGATTTTTAATTAATTAAAAAGGAGACTATGCTGGGTAGGAGTGGTCTGATCAGGTGAGCCCTTTAAAAAGCCATTAGCCGGCTTGAAGTCAAAGACTCAAATCCTTAGAGACTTTCTCACACCTGATGCCTTTAAAAACAAGCTACTATAAATTGTAGCAGCAACAGATATGGAATTCTACCAACGATCCAAGGGAGTTTGTATGTAGATCTTTCCCAAATCACTTCTCCAGATGAGAATGCAGCCCAATGAAGGCCTTAATTTTAGACTGTGGGATTCTGAGAAGAGAACTTAGTTAAGCCATGCCCATACTTCTGGCCACAGAAACTCAGATAATGGATGGATGTTTGGGGGTTTTTTTCTCCCCAAAGCCGCAGTACATAGTTGTATATTTTAGTTGCAAGTCCTAGTTCTTCTATGTGAACTGCCACCACAGCATGGCTACTGACAGACGCACAGCGTGGTTCCACGCCTGAGAACTGAACCCAGGCCACCGAAGCAGAGCGTGGAGAACTTCAACTACTACGCCATCAGGGCTGGCTCTGAATGAATGCTATTTTAAGCCACTACATTTATGGTGATTTCTTACACAGCAGAGAAAGCTAACACAATGGATTCTGTAGGTTGATTGTAGAAATTGCCCAAATTAATCCCCTCCCTGTATTCCTACCCTTTTCACTGTGACTCTGAATAGCTTCCAATAAGAGGTGGAGTTTATTTGCCACTCCTTGAGTCCGATCCACATTGTGACTTGATTCAATCAATGGAATGAAGCAGATGAGATGTTGTCCAAGTCTCCTGTGTTTCTTCTTTGATCCCTGCTCCTGTTGTGAGAACAAGTCTGAGCAAATCTACTGGAGGATGAGTGGCATGTGGAACAGAGCCCAACTGTCTCAGCTGAGGTCAGCCTACACCCCTATGGACGGACAGTGGTCCATAACGTCTGTAAGAAAGCCTAGCCAAGATGAGCAGATCTGCCAACTGACCAATAGCTAAAAACCTTGTTTAGAAATTTACCTGACTAGAATTCTGGTAGTATTTGTTTGTATAATATAGCTGACAAAAAATTCAATGTGTTTAAGCAGTCATAACAGAAGCACACTGTCTGAAAAAAGGGAAATTAATATTTCTTACTTGATTTTAACAAGTTTAATTGAAATAGAGTGCTCTGAGAACCATTGTTAATGTGCAGACGTTGATGAAATTATTTTTCTCAAAAGAGGTGTATATGATGGTGGGAATTTGAATCCACATCTATGTAGAAATAGATTTTTTAAAAGACCTAATAAGAAAATACAGGCGATAAAATTATATCACATTTGAAGTTTTATTATGCAAAAGATATCTCTGATATTTGTGGTGTGGCTAAAGACCAAATATTTCTAACTTGTGAATGGAAATTCCAATAGAAAAAATGTTGGTTCGATTGAAGGAGTAATGTCCTGAAATTTATAGCATAAAAAATAAGAACCCTCAGAAGCCAATGCTTTCTCCGGGGCTAGAATTTTTTCAAGCCTGCGATTGCTGCTTTTCATATCATCCTGGACCTGGGACCTGGGATTTAGTGGCCCTGTCCCACTGGTTGAACTGATGTGCTCAACACAGGATAGGACCAGATGATTTCTAATATCGCTTCTAAATTCAAGGATGTTTATTATTTGTATCTTGGAACTTGGGTTTAGTTATATTAACGTGGAACCTAATATTAAAATTTACTTTTGCATTTCCTAAACTCTCACCATTTTAGATAGTTCTCATAAAATTAGTATAAAGAAGCTCAGAAATGATTTCAATATAGAATATCTCATGAGATGTCATAATATTGTCGGATCTGGCCATTAAAGTTTTGTGTTCAGAATGCATGACAAAAATACAATATGCAGAATAGTTGCTCATTTTAGGGTATGATTTTCTTTCCGTCTTTTTGAAATTCAAATACATATATTAAAACAGACATTTATATTTCTAAAGAACTCTCAATACAAAGAATGGCAACGTGCATTCAGATTACATTTTAAGTAGAATAAACAGATCATGAATATTTATGTGGTTTGGAAAGACTTGTATTCCACACTCTGTATAGCTGAACCAAATAATTATGCAAAGATAGTTTCACTTAAAATTACAAATGCCATATTTTAGTTTGTGTTCAACAGTTTTAATGCATATTGATAATGGAAGGAAATAGCTTCTATTTAAAAACAATACATTTAAGTTGGAAAAATGCCATTACAGCATATTTTAAAATGTTAAAATGGCTGAAATTGTGTTAGGATAAGAGCTAACAAAGGTCCTAATGCTGACTGATGTTTAAGAACTAGACATAATTGCCTCCTTTGAAGAGAATATACTTCTAAAATTTAGTCTGATAAGTCCTTATGCTCTGGTTTATGCGTTTACTGTGTTTAGCTCATCCAGTTTGACCCGTACCTAAAACAAAGTGCACAAGGAACTCCAAATAGACGTTATTATGGGTTGGGAGCAGAGTGACGTATCTTTAATAGGAAATCATATGAATGGCAATTTAGTTTCTTTATCTTTTTCCATCATAGATCACATAATTAATCTTTAAAAAAAGAGCTTGCTGTCATAATGTCTACATAATACTCTGGTAGGCATTTGAGAAGGCAAAAAGTATGTGACTAGAAAGGGGATAAAGAGCATGCCTGTGAAATAAATGGGTAATAATATAAAGAACATTTCTGTATTTTACCAAAATACAGGATGATACGTAAGATGATAATTTCTTTACCTTCTCTTAAATAGAAAAACCATGGGTTTAGGAATCAGATAGACATAGTTTCAAATTCAGGATGAACCACTTTTTCAGCTGTGTGTCCTTGCACAAATTTTTCAACTTCTTTAAACCTCAGTTTCTGTGTTTATAAAATGTGCATGTAGGGCCAGTGCCAGTGGCCTAGTGGTTAGGTTCAGCATGCTCCACTTTGACGGCCTGGGTTCGGCTCATCAGTGACCACGCTGTGATAGAAGCTCACATACAAAATAGAGGAGGATTGACAATAGATGTTAGCTCAGGGCAAATCTCCCTCAGCAAAAGAGAAAAAAAATTGTGCTTATAAAGTATCTGTTACACAGGAGAACTTCTTTGTATGCTAGTTCCCATGGTTCCTCCTCTTTCGACTCCTCTCATCCCAATAAGATGTCACTCTAGCTAGGGCCAATATACCACAATATATTTGGCACTTAGAATTCATATTCCCTTTTTATCGCTATTAAAACTGCAAACGCTCATATAAATATTCTGCTGTTGCAAAATATTTTCCTCTCCTCACTTGAGTCTAGAGGCAATGTTATAAATACCATGTTTTTACTATAAATATATATTTATGGAAAATTTCAGATAAAACTGGAAATATTTTTACTTTCCTGGTAGAAAGGAAAACCTCCTCAATAATTGACATTAATGTTAGTTGCAAAAAAGAACTTGAGGAATAGTTTTCTTCTAAGTACACTCTCCTGAAATATAGAGATCGATTTCTTTTATCTCAATGGTTTAATCTTTATTCCGGTTAAGGATAGGTTTTCAGATTAGAAAGGCACCCAGGGGTCATTTGGCCCAGTCCTCTGCTTTCAAACTGAGAATTCATTATTACGGCAATTTACAACTTAAACAACTGAGGTTAAATTGAAAAGGGGAGGGAAGAACCTATAAAAGGACTCGAATAGCATTTTTCAAGTTAAAATATGAAGTTGCAATAGTGTGTTCCATTTGGGTTTGCATTGTTTGTATTTCCTACTTCTCAACAAATTTCCAATACCTTGTTCAGAACTTCAGGAAACTTCTGTTGCCCTATTCTGAAAGTTTTTCTATCAAGCTGTTAAAGAGTTCTAGGCTCTATATAGAGCAAGTTAAGTCATCAACTATGTTCTATGACAGGAACTAGCTAGCTAGCACCAATTCTATTTCTTTCTCTTCCTGGAGAAGAAATTAAACTATACAATTAAACTACATTTCCCAGCCTCTGTTGTCATCAGTTGTCCGTGTGACTGAGTTTTAACCAATAGAACGTAAGCAGAGGTGATGGGCACCACTTCCACACTTCTTCAGAACCACTTCTCGTACTGAATCTTCTAGATTCTTTGTCCAGTCTAGCAGGCTGGAATGGAGACCACCCGTGACTTTGGAAGTGACCTGTAACAGGTAAAAATACCAGACAAAAAAGGGTTTTGGATGACAGTCACGTCATTGATAAAACTGGCATCGCACTCTTCCATATATTAGCAAGAAAAAAATGTCAGTTTTATTAAACAACTGAGATTTTGAGGTTTAACCATTATAGCTGTTAGTATTACTTTATCGTACCCACAGTTTAATATCTAAGACAAGTGGTGTGGAGAAACACATATGGTTTATTCTCCTATTTGTTTAAAATATATTTGTTTTAGATATATATGTATATTGATTATATCTAATACATACTAATACATGTATAATGCACATATGTATATATGTACATATGTATTTATTCTATATTATATATTATGCCTATATAATACATATAGCATTGACAGGAATCAAAGGGAAGAAGTGAACTCCTGCACTGTAGATAAGGTATAGAACCTCAAGATTTTACTTGTGGCACCAGGAAAGAGAGCATTTGAAACATCAAGTCTGACAATTAAAGAAAGGTATAGAGGTAAGTATTACATGAGAACAAAAAAAGTATTTGCAATCTTGGAAAGAAGGACATCTCAAAGGTTTAGTGTGACACCACAAGAAATACTGTGTGGTATGGGGGAGGGTGGCAACTGATTGAGTGGTATTATCAAAGTTATTTGTTAGAATGGACAAGGTGGGCACTTCCAACATGAAAGATGAAATGGGTAAAAGGGTAAGGGAGCATTGTCAAAATCATTATTAACTCCCCTTCACAAAGGCACTGGAAGTTGCTTGGCGTACATATGTACTAGAATTAAGGATTTCAGAAATAAAGAGTCAAAATGAGAGAGGTCTTGAATTAAGGCTATGGATGTGAGGAAAAGAAAATAAAGAGAAAAGAGAGGATTTGAAATATGCTATTAAAAGTATCAGCCAAAGATCAAGGTTTTATTAAAAATCTATCCTGTGTGGTGTTAAAACCTTGAAAAAATATTTGTTCGTAAGAAAGACAGTGACATTGAAAATATTACTTGACCTTGTTAGTGCAATAAAAACTATCCCAGTCACTGATGTATCTTGACCTTGGCTTTTATATATTAAAATAATCCTTATCCTTGCAGAAGTGTCCGGAATCTAAAACATATAGTTATTTGCAAGACCATTATTACAGATGAATATTCCTGGAGTTTCTAACCACAAATTAGCATGGTCTTTCACGCAAAAATGATCAATGTATTTCATTCTGGAAAAAAATAAGGTAAATATGAATATGAAACAGTGCAGCAACCAGTTAGAAACATTTGTCTTAGAGCTAGCTACCTTAGGAATTAATTGAGTTTCTGCACTAGCGGTCATGATTTCTGGAATGATTTGCTTTTTGTCTCTGAACCTCAGTTTTCTGATCTCTAAAATGTGGATAAGAGTGTCTATATCATAGCGTGGTTTAGCAAAAAATGAACTAATATTTTTAAAGTACCAGGTTTTATTAAGCCACGTACAGTTTAAGTTCTAACCAAATCACTTAAGGTTTTAATAAACGTTGACAGTTTCATCTCCTCTCCCAGTGGAAACCTCAGACAAGATTCTGTGTATTTACATGGATATATGTGTATATGTGTATCTACATGTTTACATAATTTTATATAAAAGAGTACATGTGTTTGTATATTTGTTTATATATGTGTGTGTGTGTAAATTCTATGTATATATACACCCTTATGTAAAGAAAGACTTGGATTCTATGTTTACAGATATACGGTGAAATAAAACAAGTAGATACTAGTATGAGATTTTACAGAGCTAGACAATGGAGGCCAACTGTTGCTGCTAACGGCAACGTGGACAATTAAGCTTACGCTAAATCTTAACATTTCTGATCCTGAGTATTAAATGTTTTCAGATCCTGAGAATTAAGGCCTCAGAGCACATATAAACCTGAAATATTCAGGCTGTTGAAAGGGTGATCTCAATTATATATTCACTTTAATATGCAGATATATGATCAATTTTAACAAAATCTTCTAAGGCAAAATTCCAAATGCTATAATTACAATCAGACATGGATCATTAGCTTTTGGTATGGTTAACCTCACTTAACATCCATTTCTTCAGGTGTAAAATAGATTGATGTGTCTGTTCACTATATATTCTAAGGCAGCCATAATTATGAAATGATCTGATATATATGAAGAGAAATTAAAGATTAAAATGCTATAAAATGCTCAATGATATTATTATCACTATTGTGAAACATATAATACCAAGAACACTGGTTCCATAAACTTGTGTAGCCTTTTTGTCAAGTAACCACAGAAGATCATAAACAGAAAGCAGTAGCCACAAAGGAAGAAGGAGCAAGATGGTTAGATGTTTGTTTCAAAAGAATACTGAGAAAATTAGAAAGGGTTTCAAGTAGAGTCATAAAAATAATACTTAAAGAGTTGGAAAACATGTCTCATGAAGACAGAAGAGAACTGGAGTGATTTTGTCTATAAGAAAGAAGAATAAAATTGGTTTATCTTCAGCATATAAAGAGGGCCCATCAAAGGTATGTATTATTCTACGTCTCATTAAAAAATAGAAATTGACATAAAGTAAGAAGAATTTTGGATAAATACAAGAAAGATCATGCATGACAAGGTCCATACTGGAGAGAATAATTAGAAAGCATAATTCAAACATCTTTTGAGTCTATTTATGTGTCATCTGTCATCTTTTATATACATACTTTGGATTATCTGTATGAATATCAAGAACCAGACCAATTTATCTATAGAATTCCTTCTATTTCTATCATTTTCAGAATAAATAAATAAATTTGCTAATTTCTCTTTATATCAGTTCTTTTACTAAATCAGTAAGATAAATGAAACATGTTTATCATTGCTAATAACCACCTACAATTATTATAAGTAACTAGATTGATTTTGAGTGTGGCTGACAAATATTTGATAATTTCACTAATCTTCTCTACCAGTGTTATTATGGGTTGAAATGAAGTAATGTGGAAATATATGTTCATAATATAGGGGCCTCTAGATTAGAACTATTTAAGATGAAATAAAAAAAGTGAAGATTACCAGAAATATAGTAAATATTATTCCAAGCACTCATCCAACTTCTTTGGAAATTGACAGAATCTAAAATATGTGCTAAAAGAGAATATATTATGGATTATAAAGATAAGATAGCTAGCTCTGAATTGATTTTTTTAAATAATAAAAATGATAATATTTTCCACATTTGAAATTCAAAATTATCCAGTTCTGTCTTGATTGACTTAAAACAGTCAACAGTCAACAGAAGCAGACAATTCAGTTAAGGCAACTAATTGATTTGAGGAATTTTCATTTCAATAATGACCTTGAGCCTTTGCTGCCTGGAATGCCCTCAGATCATGTCACGGGGCTCTAGTAAAGATCTATCGTCAAATCAATTACAAAAAGCAATGGAACATCTGATCCTCCCCTTGAAATTAACTAGTGAAAGTAGGTCAGCACACCTTCAAATGACACAATGAATTATTCTGTTCTCAATGACCCAGGAAGGAAAGCACTAGTGATTGATGGGAGGGGATATTTAAATGAGAATTGAACATTTCTGGGATTAAACATGTAGCAAGGATCAGGAAAACTACCAGAAACTTAAATGTGTTAAAATAATTTCTTTTTTTTTTATTAGAGCCAGGGAAGAGTTTTCTTCTCACTGTTCTCTATATTTATTACTATAGTTCTGGGAAGCTGCCTATACCTTGAGGTTATTGCTGTTCTACTCAAAAATAAAACTGTGAGTACACCAGATTTCTCAATTTCATTTTTATTACTATGTAGAGAAAATAGACAAAATGAATCCATCATATATTAACTGATATAATTTGTTTCCCACCATGGCAATTCAACTTAAGTTAGAAAGATAGAGTCAAAGATGACTAATTTAACGACAGTAACTCAATTTGCCAAAATGAAAATTAACATTATTTGGAAAGTGGTTCCATTCTGCAATTATAAAAAATAAACAAATAATAGAGGCAACTGCCACACTCCAAATAAGAAATCCCTAATATTTCTTATTTGCCTGATATTTTAGGTAGTTATTGTGATTTTGTATGGGAACTGAGAGTCTTTTTCTTTTAAGTAGGTGACCTAGCACCTAGACTCATTCATAAAGATACGTTTTAGTTTAGAGCTTTATTTTTACATATGTTTATAGACAATTTAAATTTCAATGTGTTTTTATTGCAAATGGCTATAAGGTATTAAAAGTTTACTTTAAATGTTAAATTAAGGAATAATTTTGTTGGATTCATGAAAAACACAAATACTTATCATACTGTTGCCTACATATAAATATATCCTCATGACTGCAACATGGTGGTTTAGCACATAGGCTTGGGCAATTCAAAGCTTGCTCTTGGCCCAATTTTGAATTGTGTGACTTTAGTTAAACTACTTAATCTTTTCAAACATCAGTTTCATCACATGTAAAATGTGTTGGCAATAGCTTTTGTCACATAGATTTTTGTGAAGATGGCATTAGAAAATGTATATAAAATGGTTAGCCAGATTCTGGAGTAAACTACACAGTCTTGGTATAATGATGGTCGAGGAGTCAATTAATTATTTCTTTCATTGTACTAAATCCTTAAATGTCCCTATTCAATTAATATGAAGACTTCAAAGTGGCAATATAGTGTATTTTATTTAATAACGGATGGAGTTTAGTTTTCTTTTAAGATTTTAGTGGTCATTAATAGGTCTGTCATATTTTATGAATTCTTGTGTAGTGTTTATAATGATACTATAACTTTGTTCATATTATAGGGCGACAATGAATTAATATAGCCATTTGCTTGTGCTGATAGTATAAATTACTATATTATCTTTCTAAGGGATAAACTGTGTGCAGAAAACATTCCTAAACTACCAAATTTCACATGTCTATGCCCAAGAAGAATAATGCATTTTCTGCATTACTAATATCAACTCCTTAAAAACAAATCACATAAGTTAGGCATAGAAAATAATCTGTAAGCATGCTCAAAATTTCATCACACTCAATTAATAGAACATTTTTATCATCTTTGGTTTCTGGAGTTTCTTGCATTTTAGCACTAGCATTATAGTATTCTCAGGGTAGGAGCAGAAGCCTTAGAGGAGAATGAACTCTCTTTCCAGCACCTTTCTTTTCCCATCTTAAAAAAGACCCAGGCTGCCAAGGAACTCTCAATTCAGCCCCGCTTTGTACTCAGCCTAGTCTCTGCCTGGAAGAGCTGTAAGATGCTGGAGGGTGTCATAAAGCAGCCTGTGGAGTGTTTTTCTCTTCAGAGATCTTAAAGGAAAACATAGCTCTTAGCTTTATAGTCTTGCAGGGTTAGAGGTTAAAATGGGGAAAAAAGCTCTCTAAACTCTCATGTGAAGAATCAGGGAGAAAGAGGAGTAAGGAGTGGAACAGAATCTTCCACATAAACGTGAATTGACCATAGGTACTTGCAGTTAGGCATTAAACTTTAAACGTTTGTCTGGAGTAACAGTAATTATTACAAAATGTGTAAATATGGAAGGCAGATGAGAGAAATGGACGTGCCTTTTCACCTTGTCCTAAAGAAAAGGAATTCTTATTGACCAGCTGTTAAGGACCTAGCAATCTGTTTGGGAAACGTAGACAGACATAAATATATACAACCTCATGATGATGAAACATTTAAATAATATTTGAAGATAGTAGTAGCAGAGCTGTGACAGGCAATGTATAGCTAATCAGTAGATGGATTCCGAGTTCACACAGCAGTGCAGGAACTTCTCTCCAGGTTAAGCCAGGAAGTTCCATAGGGAGGAAATAAGATTGGTGAATAACATCAATGGTATAACCTTGATGGCTGCAAGTAGAAATGAGGTTAAACCTATAATATATTTTTGTCGTAATGCATTAAAGTATTTTAGGTGGTACTAAACAAAAATCTCTCTAGCATATACAGCAAAATTAAAAGTGAGATAAAACAGAATGTGAAATCAGTGAACCAAGTCACCCCATTCTCTGGTCAAAAGTTGTGTAAAATTTCAGAGAAAATTGTAAAGGAAACAGAACTAGAGAAATGTTGTCAAGGACTTGTATACTCAGTGTGAATTTTGTGCTAGTGTAGACAGAGGAACTTAAAAAAACATAAATTTTTGTACTTAGTGTTTAAAACCTCTGGTATCAGCAGATATGAGGGAATGAGAATAATGTAGGGCACAGAAGAAAATTAGTAAAAATGAATAATCAGTGGTGAAAAAGAGCTGGAAGGGCCTTGGACGAGAGACCGTGCAGATTCATCCACTTCCCCATGAGGAGAGATTGTGTTGTGGACAAGACTGAGAGATGTGGATATTATTTGTAATTTATCATATTTGGAATTTGGGTTAAGTTATCTGTAATCTCTGTGTAGTTTATTTCATTCTGTATATTTAGCTCTTCTCAATTTAGCATGTGATCTTCTTTATAAAGATAAAAGTTGGAAAACACTGTTGGGTTCCTTTAGCATCTAGAGTGGTCCAAACAGTGTGAAGATATTTCAGAGCACTATCTTGGTGAAGCCAATTATGTCATAGAGGTGTTTAGGCAAACCTACACTTCCCCACCATGGGCAGAAATATTGAGTCGAATAAACCACCTAATATGCATATGAGGATGATAGTTAAGCTAAAAAATTGGCAAATCCAAGACCTGGGTTGACTACATGTATTAGTTTTCCATTGCTGGATAACACATTTAGTGGCTTAAAACAACATACATTTATTATCTCACAGTTTCCATAGGTCAAATGTCCATGGATGGTTTGGCTGGCTTCTCCACTCAGGGTCTAATTAGCCTGAAATCAAGGTGCCAGCCAAGGCTGCAGCTCTCATTTGAGGGGTAGGGTCCTCTTCCAAGCTACTGTTGTTGGTAGAATTCAGTTCTTAGCCACTGTAGCAAGGACCCTCAGCCCCTAAAGGCCGCCCACAATTTCTTGCCATGTGGTCTTCTCTACAATATGATGGTTTTCTTGTTCAAGGCTAACAGATGTGCATCTCTCTTGCTTGGAATCTTTCACTCGGGCAAGGCTTGGACTCCAATTTAAAGAACTCTCATGATTAGGTCTGGCTCACCCAGGAAAATCTCCTCTTTGATGAATTTAAAGACAGCTGGATTAAGGACCTTATTTACATCTGTGAATTCCCTTCACCTTTGCCTTTACAGCATAACCTCATCATGGGAGTGAAATTCCATCATCTTCACAAGTCCTGCCCGTACTTAAGGGTGGGAATCTTGGGGCTCATCTTAAAATTCAGCAAGATTATATAATATTGACATACAGTGGGATTATAGACAATTCTGATGACTTCTTGTACTTCTTTTTCTTCATTTCTATAGAGGTTATAAGAATAGTTCTGTTTCATAAGATTGTAAGGATTAAATGAGGTAGTAATTGCAAAGTGCTTGCAATAGTGCTTGAACACAGTAAGTGCTACATAAGCATTTGTTAGAGAAAAATAGAATATTTAAAATAGTTACTGGCACATACTAAGGACTCAAGAGTGTAGGCTGCTATTATTTTTTAAAGATTATTATTAATTCCTGAGATGTAATGTTTACAGAAACCATGAGTGGTGTTTGGTTTAAGTCCTTTTGTAGTTGTGGTACAAGAGATTAAATATACGATGCATTTACTTTCATACTAATGCTGTGATTTATACAAATAAGGTATTTGAAATTAGTACCATATATATTTTAAATTGCATTCTATCTCAATAACCACATGATAATCAGGAATGGTGTGTTTGAAGAACTGATTAATTTCAGGTAATGATTTTCCAGTACACAAGAGACATGGGCAGTTTTTAGTATAATTAGACTTTGAATGCCAAGGTCATGATCAATAAGAGTTAAAAGACCATTTGCAAAAGCTTTATTTATGGAATTTATAGAGACAATTAGAATTTTCTTTAAGAAAAACCAAACCTCATTGTTAAAAATAAATCTGATGGGATTATTTTCTAACATCCCCATTATTTTAAATTCAATCACTAAGAGCAATCAGTAATAAGAAAAAAGGACTACCAATGATTTTTCAAGCAAAGGAAAACTTTTTAGTTTTAATTTGACAAGTGTCAGTTTAATAATTAACAAAATGGCATTCTAAATTTGCTTCAGATGGCAGTTCAATGACATCTATCGATTTCATATTATTGGATTGAATATTGTCATTATTTCCGTGTGGCATGCTTGAGGTGGGATTCGAACTATGCCGTATCACACAAAATTTTCTTTTTCTTTGTGAAATATGTGTGCAAATTATCTCAAAGACTACAAAGTTTCATACTGCTGGAGTAAGAATCTTTCAATATTTATTATATAATGTTACATATATATAAATGTACAAAACATCTCTCTAACACAGTCTATTGCAACTAAATCTTCATTCATTCGATCTTTACTGATCACCTTCTACTTAGCACTCTACAGAGCATATTAAGGCTGGATATGTGGTGAAGAAGATTAAAAGGGCCTAAGAGTGTGACATTTAGTGCAGTCTTAAATATTGTGCTAAAGAGAGTGGACATTGTCCTTTAGGAAATGGAACTCCACGTGGAGTCTCCACATGGCCACCAAAATCCTTGGCGTTATTTTTTATTTCTTTCCCTTACATGCAACAACCCTAACTGTGTTGGCTATGCCTATGTCTAGAATTTGACTCCATTTACCACTGTCACTGTAGCAATGCAAATAGAGGCCACCATCTCCTCCTACCTAGATTGAATGTTCCCCCAATTAGTTTCCTAATTCTGCCTCTGCCCACTTCCCATCTATTCTCCACACGGAAGCCAGAAGGACTCTGAGAAAGCAGAAGTCAAATCACAACAATCCTTTCCCTAATATCCACCAATGGCTTCCCACCTCACACTAGGATCAAAGACAAAATCCTGGCAATTATCTACAAGGTTCTATTGATCGGAATAAGCACTATCCTTCTGAATTCATCTTCAACATGTGATTGCCCATCATTCCCCTCTGCTTCAATCACACACAACTCCTCGTGTCCTTGAACATGTGAAGCACGCTACCACTACAAGGCTGCTTCATTTCTCTTCTTGCTTCATATAATCCCTCCGTTTAGGTCTACTAAATGTCATCTTACTAGAGAGGACTTCTCTGAACACACTGTGTGAAACAGGATCTCTTCCATCAAGTTCTTTCTCTTCTTTATCACAAATTGACATAAATTTGTCTCTTTATTGTTGGTCCCACTCATGGCCCCGAACCATTACCTTCATAGAGCAGACATTTTGTTTGTTTCCTCGATGCGCCTCAGCACAGAGAATAGTGTCCTGGGACTTAGGAGGCAATCAATTTTTATTTAATTTTATTAAAACTTTAAAATTATGTGGCAGTAATATTAGAATTTTCTATTATATTCACAATTATTTTTCTGTTCGAGCAAATAGATTGCTTTGTTAATGCTTTTCCTCAGATTCTGACAGCATTTTCCTATTGTTACATATGTGTGCATATGTATCATGATCATTTTAATTAGAACTAATCTCTGGAAAAAAACCTCTGGATTAAGGGAAAATTTAATCGAAAACTTAAAAGTCATTGAAAGCAAATTGGATTATTTTTGGGTTTTACCTCCTATTTTTCATATTATTTTCTCTACTTTATCCTTCCTTTCTCAGTTTCGGTCTTTTCCTTTTCATTCCTATTGAACTTCTTACTGAAAATGCATACATTCTTTGGTTAAAGTTTGAGAAATGAAGGCATTTTTACCTTTCATTGCTACTCCTAAAAGGGAAGGGGAAAAAAGAGCAAATATTAGACAAAAAACAAAACAAAACAAAATGAAACAAAAAAACTTCATCACAGTAAAAAAGGAAAATGCCAGACCAGAAACTGCAATTAGGAAGTGATCCGTGAAGTCTGGTGTTGGATGCAGTAGCAGGCTACAGCCTGAGGGGTGCCTTCTTAGAACTCCCGCAGATTATAGATTTCTCTAAACTTGAAAGACATTCTCAAGGATCACTTAACAGAAGATAGTGTCTAAGGGTCTGGGTATCTCAGAAGCAGCAAATATCCCTGCAGAGAACTAGTTTAGCTCTGAAGAAAGGAAAGGAAGGAGCAGATAATGGAGGAAACAAGATAACCTTACATTCTTTCTGTCTACCACCTACCCTTCTGGAAAAACAAAGAAATAGGAGGATAACAGTCTATGGCAAGATGGAGAGCCTTTGCTACCATAAACACTCACAGGCAGAGTGGAGGGGAGATACAGCTGCCAGGGTAAAGAAAATTGCATGCATAAGGAAAGTTCTAGAAAAAAGCAAAATAGACTAGAGGCTTCAAGTTCCCTCTCTCTAAACTCTTCTTCAAAAAATAACTACATATAATTATATATTCCTTCTCCATTGCTGCCATAATAAATGACTACAAGCCTAGCAGCCAAACACAATACAAATTTATCTCAGTTTCTAAAGGTCAGAAGTCTGGGTGGGCTTGACTGGGTCCTCTGCACAGGGTCTCACAAAGTTGAAAGCATGGTGTTGGCAGAGCTACGTTCTTCAATGTATGTAATTGGAAGAACCCACTTCCAAGCTTGTTCAGGTTGTTGGCTGAATCCTGTTCCTTGCAGTTGTAGGACTGAGGTCCCTGTTTTCCTGCTGGCTGTCACCCAGGCGCTGGTCTTTGGTCCTAGGGGCTGCCTACATTCTTTCCCATGCTTTCCCTGTGCCCTGCTGCAGCAAGAGAAGATGGAGAGCTTCTCACACTCCAAGTCTCTCTGACTTGTGCTACATCTCTGACTCCAGCCAGAGAAAGTTCCTGCTTTTAAGGGCTCATATGATTATCCAGGGTCCACGTGCATAATCCATAATAATATTCCTATTTTAAGGTCAGTAACCTTCCATCTGCAAAGTTGCTTTTGCCAAGTAATGTCATATCTTCAAGGCTCCAGGCCTTGGCCATCTTTGGGGGACCATTCTGCTTACTGCAATAGGGAGAATTCATAAAATAATGTACCTATAAATACAAGGTAAAATCAAAGAAGAAAAGGAATGCAAGCACAAAGCAGAGAAAGAAGATAAGTTGAGCACGGGAAGAATCACACAAGGAAACAGGCCAAGAGTTCTGAAAACAAAAGTTCTTCATAGTCTCAAAGAAGTGATAATAATGATCTCCCTTAAAAAAAAGGAAAAATAAAATCCAAAACAAAAAGCACATGTGGGTTGAAAGATGATGTCATAAGACAGTAAAGTAACATGAAAAAAGACTTGGAGCTTAGCAAAGCAATTAACGATAAATTAAAATGCTACAAAAATGAAAATTACATGTAAAGCGAAAAAAAGTATAGATGGATATAACTAGACGTTTTAGAGATTAGGGAAAAGAGTAACCGAAAAATATTCAAAAATACAATAGAAAAAATTTTTTTCGAAACCGTCTTTAAATAGACCGAGGAAAAAGCAACTTCGGAAGAGATTGCAAATGTTACAAACCTTGATGGATTTCATGAGCTGGGATGCAGGAAAAGGCAGAGGGAGTGCTACGAGATTATGAAATAATTGTGCCAATTTCTTCCTCTCTGTTTTCATAGCAGGTAGCCAATAGGACCTAACGTTAAAATATACAGCTTTAAAAATAATGGCCCTAAACTTAACATTTTTTATAATCATTTTATCTCAAACTTCAAGGAAATAAAAGACATTTGAAAATAATCTCTATAGTGGTTAACGATGGCAACAACTCTTATCTGATCTCAGCAAGGACTTTAGCTTCAGTTAAGTTTATTTTTCTTCAGTTAAATTTGGGTAAAATGTAATTTTTAAATTTTATTTGTATAAATTTTATCTGTTTTCTATCTATTTAGCCATTTTCAATTTATCTACCCGGTCATCTCTTCTATCTAAATATGTGCATTGAGAGCCAACTGAAAACATACACCTTATATTAACTTGGTAAATCCTGGTTGATGGAGTTTGGGATGCATGCGTAATTTTCTTTGTAGTCTACTGCACTTGTTTGAATTAAATTACGAGCATATGTACATTCCTTTAACAAGCAAAATGTAATTACAATTTTACTCTTAAATTTGCATTCCCTTCCTACATTAAGCCTTAACCCCTGCAAAGACAAAGTGTATAATCTGCTCAGGGTCCAACAAAGCCCCTACTGTCTTCCAATATTTATATCCAGAGATCACTGGGGACCATGTTAGCATCTATCTGAAATTTTAGGTTCTATTTCTGCTCCTGGACTGGACTAGTTCAAGTAATAGAAACTTTCTCCTTAGGAGAATGAGTCACATGCTGACTCTAAGGCAGTTATGGGCAATCTGGATGTCGGCAAGAAGACACAGTTTTGTCTAGAATTTCTTATACTTATTTAGCACGTATTGCTTCAGTTATGGAATACACAGCTTCAGGTTCCCAATAGACCCCTGATGTCTATGTCTGGTGAGAGGAGGAGTTTGACTTTCTCCAATACCTCCTCACCATAGTATACCTCTTGAGCCTTCTCAATAAGCACAGAGGTTCATGTGTGGCACTCTGTTATGACCTGTACCACTTAGTGTATTATTTTGGGCTTCTACTGTACCCTAAAAAAAAGTACATATTGCTTTTATATAATAACACTTTAGATAGTAGAATTTTGGAGGCTTGAGGGTAAAATTCCCAATAATTACAATGACCTCCTATATAGGTAATGAGCCAGGGGGCATTGCTTACAGAAACTGGTTTGTAAAGCATAATAACTGTAGGAAGCGATGGTGCCCTAATTCAGCTTTCTGTCAGTCGTGGAAAAATGAATGTTGTAATTCTTTATTTATATTATGTAATGATCACAATTTGACTCTGCAAGCAGATTTGCTTGGAAGGCTAAAAATAAAATTATAGAGGTACTGGAGGTCACAATGACAGTGCAATTACAACACGAATTTAGTCAGTACCTATTAATCAATTTTAAGATTATTCTCATTTTTTCAGTTTCCAATCCCCAAATCTCTTCTACTAGCAAAATCAGACATATTATTAATCTTATTCCAAAGACGTCATTAACTTTAAAATTTGTGTCATATTTATGTGTATCTCAAAATACTATATTGCAATGTTTTTACATTTCATCTTATTTTGAACACTAATTTAGTTGGTTAAATAATTTAAAGCATACAGTCAAAAGACCTCTGAAAGACATTTTCTACGTAGGAAAAATGCTTCATAGCCAAGTGCCTATGCATGATTTTTCTCTTCTCATTCACAGTGGTACGCAACAAAGAAACTGTGCTAGGAACAGAATGAGGCAAGGAACATCTACAATGCCAGTCATCGGAATAACGTGTAGGTCAGGGACCTGACTCACTGTTGGACCTCTGCCGCTCACGAGTCACTTCACCTCTCTAAGACTCACATTCTCCTCTATAAAATGGAAGGGTGGAACTACATTGGGTGAAGTTCAATGTTTCTTCCAGCTCTAAAGTTTCATGATTTTCCATTTAATTCATATCATCAACAAAGGATGATTCAATTCATTTCATGGGTTAGCTTCCTAATTTATTAGTTAATGACTATGGAAAAGAATGTATAAGGGGGATTCAAAGTAAGAAATCTGTCTTTTTGTCATAAGAATGCAATTCTTTTGGTAATTCATTTAACAATTTTAGGTCTCGATTTCCATAGTTGCAAATGAAACTGTTAAGCTAGGTGATAACTAACATATCCTCTTGGCCTTTATTTGCCATTATGTACCATTGTTGACACAATAGTCGTCTTCAAGAGTTCATATGGACTTTCCCTTTTCCTTTTCCTCCACAATATTCCAATTCACAACTCCTCATATTGTGTTGTCGTTATCCCAGCAATGTTCTAGGAAGTATATAAAAACCAGTGCATAAGTATTTTGCACATTCCTGACCATCAGTTTTCTTCCAAGTATTATGGGAATGGGAGGAAACATTATTTGTAAATATTAGGGGAAAACATGGATATTTTGAAATAGACATCAAGCAGCATTAATAAAGTGAAAAAACAAGATATTAAATAACTCAGTTATTGTTTTCTGCAGTTATGGGTTACTTGGTTTAAAGAAATTCTCCTGGATATTTTTCCAAAGGATATAAATTTTTCTCAGTTTGGAAACTATAGGTATACCTAACAATATATTTGCCACTTTCTACATAGGGCACTTTATATTTATATCTCCCTGCATTTCTGAAATGGGGTCATTTTATTTTCCAATGAACATTATTTAAACTGTGTCCTGTTGTCTCCTTCAAAACACTACTTTCTGGAGTTTAAGGGGTTTTTTGGTAACATTTTTTGGTTGATGTCTTAAAAATCAAAGCATTGAAACGTATTTTATGCACATATTTTATTCAGGAGTTGAGACCAGAAAGGTGGCTCATTTTCTGATATTTGCATTTTTAATTGACTTTTGATACAGTTATGTTTATTCCTTATATCTTGAATTACATTACTGTGCAGTCTATCCAATGCAAACTGAAGTCCTTTTCAAAACAGTTGAAATCGCAATACATAATTTTAAAAAATATTGAACTGCTTTAAATTTGATTAGCTCTTACATTTGGAGGTGGTTAGGGTTCGAGCTTGTGCCATACAAGATAATTTAAAATTATTGAAACACTTCACGTATTTTTAAAACCACTTCAGTGGGGGAAATGATGGTGTTCAGAAAATGGCTGTGAGGGTGAAAAATTATCAGAGAGCTTAAGTGCTTCAGTGTGAAAATGATTGAGGTTCTTTGCTTGCGCATTGCAAAGCAATTGAAACTTACTGGAGTGCTTCAAGTGGGTCATGTTTCCAGAAGAGTTTTTAGTCTTTCCTCCTCAGAGTGCTCTAAATTTTTGAATGTCTGAATAATTCCATACTGTTGCATAGATACCTCTGGTCCTGATTATCCATTGAGAAGTCAGTGGAAATATTGAACTTCTGAGCTGAGTCTAGGCAAACAGGAAGTGATTGGAGATTGTTGATTTCAAGCAACCAAAATAAATCCCAAAGCAAAATCACAGTGCAAAATTTAGGCTGTTATTCAGAAAAATGGAGGTAGAGTGGAGAGATTTTGGGGAAGGAGGGAAATAATATTTATCTTTTGTTTTGCCTCTGGTTAATATGTATATCAATTTCAATTTTTAAAAATGTAGTCAGATGAAATTTTCATGTAGATAACTGAAAAATGGATACAAACAAGTATTGAAATGCTGACAATTGGTAACATTTTGGGATCCTAAAGCCATAAGAATCCCCTTCTGATCTTTAAAATTATCAATGATAAATAATGTAATTCTAGAACTGTTAATGTAGAATCTTAGAATGATTACAACAATGTTTTTGCTTCATCTTCTACTGGATTAGTCAACATTCAAACTATCTCGTTTTTAAGGCCGTCTATCTGCTGCTTTAAAAGTGTATAATCTGATCTGTGGTCAATCAACAGTGATGTGTCTTACACCCACAATGCACTGGGCATGATGCTGAGAACAGCTGATATCATAAAATACAGACAGAACATCACCCTCATAAGCCTTAGCGTTAGACAAGCTTTAGACATTTCACAAGGCAATCCTCCTTTACAAATAAGAAAACTGAAACGCAGAGAAACAACGTGACTCGCTCATTGTCACAATCTTAGTGGGAGAGGCAGAACTGAGCAGTACTCACCCTCCACTGAGTAACACCATTGAAATTCCATTTCAATTTGGTTTTCGTGGTGTTAGCAAATTTTTGCAATTTTTGAGAATATAAGATCACAAGATTGGAGACAGGCAGAAATACAATACTGACAATTACTTGAGATAATTCGACCTCAATTCTCAGCCAAAAACATTATCAATAAATAATATAAACAAGGTACATCATATGTCATTCAGAGTAATTGCTCATATCGGAAGGTCTGAATATTCACCTTCAGACAATGTGGATTGAAAACCTGTTATACTGACAAGCTGAAAGTCAGTGGAAGTAAGAATGCATATTATTATTATGAGTAAAATTCTGAAAAAATAGACAAATTTTATGTACAAAAACAAAATTAAAAAATTTAAATAAATGGAAAATTGATGATACACTGCTAAATAGCTTTAATTAGAAAACTATATATTTTTCAGCCAATAGATGTTTGTTAGATCGAAAATAATAATATAAGAAAATGTATTATAGATTTGATTATATAGTCATTCTAATCTTTATGGTATTATTTTCTATATTTACATTCAAAATTACACAAAGTAATTTTAGAAACTCTATTACATTTTTAAAAGATAATTCCATTTATGGGGCTGGCCCCATGGCCGAGTGGTTAAGTTTGTGCACTCCGCTGCAGGCAGCCCAGTGTTTCGTTGGTTCGAATCCTGGGCGTGGACATGGTACTGCTCATCAAACCACACTGAGGCAGTGTCCCACATGCCACAACTAGAAGGACCCACAACGAAGAATATACAACTATGTACTGGGGGCCTTTGGGGAGAAAAAGGAAAAAAAAAATAAAATCTTTAAAAAAAAATAATTCCATTTAGGACATGATATTTTCATGTAAGATTTCTTTTTGTGAATGCTTCACATCTTGTGAGAATGAATTAAAAGCCTAATGTCAAAATTTCGTGAGTTGGAAAAGCTTTAAAATAAAGCACAAATTTCAAGATCACGTGTATTTGATCTAGACACAATAAAGAATATAAAGAGAAGAAATAAAAGAATGAAATTTCAGAGAAAAATGAGTTTTTTCCACCAACTAGTCAAACATTTTGGATCCTAAGGCAAGAGTACGAAAAGGGAGCTGAGAATGCTATGTCTAAATACTTAAAAGTTAACAAACTTTCTGATAATATAGCTTCATAAAAACACAACTGAAAAGTTAGTGTAAGCCCATGGTTTCTAATAATTCAAAATCATGAAAATATTAAAAATAATTTAATTACTGGCTTACTTCATGCAATAATTGTTTAATAAGAATTTCACCAGAAGTCTCTTGAAATGTTTCATTCTATTTTGAAAGACTGATTATTTTTCTGATGTAATGACTTTTCCAGCCTCAGTCTCAGTAAATAAATAGGCTATAAGTGACATTGCAATATTACAGAGTAATATGACATAATGATTCACATGAGAAAAAAGAAAGTCATTATCATTTTGGATAGATGGTATGGTACTAAAGTAGAGCTAAGCAAAGTAAGATAAGCAATAAGCCAGGAAAACACCTTTAGGGTAAAATAAAGGCTAAACACCAAAGTACTTCAGAACACGTGGGAATGGCCACCACACACAGCACACCTGTTCATAGAAGATGCTCCATCTTCATCCCTGTTGTTTCACATACATCAGCAAAGCAACACATTTTGGATTCATTCAAACCCGGCGTGCAATTCGAATTTGTTCTTTATGAGATGCTCTGTCCAGAAACTGTTGTGTCAAAGAAATTGGTGAGCGTGACTTTGGCGGAAACTGTAAAGTCCAAAGCTAACCTACACATTATTAAATAAAAATGTTAAACTTGACAAATATCTCCAATGAGCACACCCAAACTCAGGATACAAAAGTGTTTGTCGAATATTGTCTTAGTTATTGAAAACATACCCATAGAAAAAGACTAGAAGAAATCTTGCCTTTATTGTTGATGGAATTTTTAGGTGTTTTTGAATTTTTCCTTATCATTTTCTATATTAAAATAGTGCAAAAATGCTATCTTTAAGTATATTGAACATTTAAAAGCCCTATAGCAAGCTACAGAAAGATTGATTTATGTTGACACAAAGCCATTAATTAAAGCTCTCTTTTTGTATGAATGATCAACCATCTTCAATTCCACCTAACAGTGTTAAGACCCAGCTCACTACCTAATCCCAAATAAAATCTCATGGGAAGCTTTGTCAACAGTTTTTCTGTAGTGAAGATATTCTCTACCTACTTCACTCCGCATGTGGACCAACATGAATAATACTGATAAAATGTAGTAAATGTTAAGATTAAAAATAATGTCATTGATTTATTTGGAATGTAAGAAAAATGCTTCGTGCACTTGGTTCATTTCAAATACTTAATTCAACAGATATCTTTGAGAACAATTTATTTCCAGGTCTTGTGTTCCAGAGTTGAGAAGAAGAAAATGTGGTCCCTACTGAGGAATTAACTGTTTTGAAAAGGAGAGAGGTGTAAATATTACACATACATGTTTTCTGTGTGTGCATGTATTTATAGATAGTTGGTATATAGAAACTATATGCACACACAAATATACACGTGCTGTATGTATGCATATATACATTCTGTGTGTATTTACTGTTCAGATAAAGAAGAAATTCAATGAAAAATATATTTGTATTTGCCAGGGCTTGTCAAGTAACTCAATACATAGTACACCTTTAACAAGGGCGCCTGAACTTTGCAAAATAAAGCTGAAATTTAAATCTTCTTTGTGCTTTTGCTACATCTGCCTGTGCACGGTTATACTGAGATGGGTGCGGTGAATTCAGTGATGTTGTCCCCAAATCCCCAGCAGTGAAAGTGTGATGGACTTCAGCCCCAGCACTGACATTTATGAATCCTGTGACAGCAAACATTTTAGTTCTCTTGGCTGAGGGTTACTTTTCTCATCTGTAAGCTAAAGATTTATTTCAAGGAATAAATGGGATAATTAAATGAGATTAAGTACATTAATTGATTGGCACAGGGTCTGACACATATTAACATGGTAGGTGCTCCATTATAAACCTATGTGTGTATACTCGTATATGTGAAAAAAATTAAGGTGCAGAAAGTTAAGTAAAATGGCTCAGAGTCACACAGCTAAAAAATGATAGTGAGTGCGTGAATCCAAAGCCCACGCCATTTCCACAGCAACTTGAAACTCCTGAATCTTCAAGATGAGAGTTTCCATCACTCTTTCTTGATTCCATGGGATATAAATGGTCCTGTTCACCTAGTATGCGTCAGGCGCTATTCTAAATATTTTACATATGATTTACTAATTCATGTAATCAATACTTGCTCTTGAATTTGAATGGTGTGTCATAAATTTTATCTATTTTTTATATGGTTAACATTTTAAATGATTTGGGCATACAAATAATGGAGTCAGGAAATCTAGTTTTCTAAACAGACTCTAAAATAAAAGTGTAGGAACTTTCCCTTACTCACTCCAATGAAAATATGTATACTTCCTTAGAAACAAAATAGCAACTAACCAAATATCTTGAAAATTAGTTCGTCCTTTACACTTCCCATGGCTAAGTCCTAGTCATCCCATTTGGCTAAGTGAAAAGAAGTTTTAACACTTTTATTTGCGCTAATGTCTGTCAGTTAGGAATGCCTGCCAGACAGTCACTCAATAACAAAAATTGAGTACCCACTTTGCAAAAAAGGCTGTACATTACTATATAGCCTTGATGTTACCAATGGAGCCAAAGGCCCAGATTGTAACAAATGTGTTTCATATTTGTATTGTTTGATATTGTTTTGGCATTTTAGTTTTGTGTTATTTTTACATGAATATTTTTAAACCTATTATGTATTACCTGCAAAGTCAGACAGAGTAACTTCAATCAGCTATCGATACAAAATGAAAATCCAGTAGTCACACCTTTCCTACTGTAATCTACCATCTATTGCTGGCTGGAAGCACTTCCTAACACACAAATGCAAGCATGTCATTCCTCTGCTTCAAATCTTTCAAGAATTCTTCATAAGCTACACCATCTTTCTAAAAACGTGTTCCAAGAAACATCTGTTTCAGAATCCCCAGAGATGGAGGTTAAAAACTGCAATTCCTGCCTACTTACAGAAGTAAGATCCCAGAGGATGCTGCCTAGAATGTGTATGTTTAATAGGTGCCCCAGATGATTGTTTTGCACAGGAAAATTTCTCTGCTCGTGGATGCATGGGATCGTGTTCATGATAGCCGGCATGATTTACAAAGATCTTGAATAAGATGCTCCTATCTGTCTGTCCCTATCTGTGTTTTACAGCCTCATTTCCCAACAATCCTTTTGCGGGTTATTAATTCATTACCCATCAGCTCCAAATCCACTTTTCTTTGACTTGCTTTGTGATACTGGAGTTGGACCCAGTAAACGTTTCTCATTGGTCAGCTGATGCCTTACAAGGTATTATAAATGGGTGCCTGAGGGACACTGCAGGGCCCTTATCAGGGGCTGGACACTTTTGGTTCTGAATGCTATTTTTCCAGGCTAAATTCCAAGCTTCTATGGCAAGGGTTGGCCAGATGGTGTTCCCTCTCCAGCAAGTGGCCTCCTACTTGCCAGCTCTGTCTGTGGTGCTCTAGCTACCTTCTCTCCCACATAATGGGCAGCAGCCACACCAGCTCCTTCCCTGTGGGAATCTCAGCCTTGGGGGAAATCCTCTCTCTCCCAAGTGTCTTTCTTCCTTGAGTTCTTTTCCTCAGTCCAAAGGTTGAAGCTACTCTATACATTTGCTATTTCTGTATCTTTGGGATTCTCTTTTTTTCAGTAAAGCTCCACATTTTTGTGCCATCTTCCTTCTCGATGGTTTCATTTTTGTTTTGCATTTTCTTCAAGAACTACATCAAAGGTCACATCTTCAAGGTTGCCTTTCTTAGTATCTTCAGATAAAAAGGAGAACTTGCTTCTCTGTGCCTTCATGGGGCCTCTGTCACATCTCTTCTACAGCATTTATCTCTTGTAATCACAATTGTTTATTTAATTCTCTGCCACTCTCCGTAGTTTTTGAAACCCAAACAGCAGTATTTATCATTTAAGTGTCCATATCCCCTAACACATATGAGGTACCCGAGAAAGCATTTGCTCCGTGAATAGCTGCTGCTGCTGCTGCTGCGTCATCTTCTAAATTTATATTTTAAAGGAGGAAGTTTTGACGGTATATATTTTGGGGGAAGTATTCTTTATCTGCCTGCTGAATAGACTTCCTTTGGGTTGAATGAGCTTTCTGTCTTCTCTAAATCCACAGAGCAGTATGCTTTGTAGATAAGGAAGCTAGCATACTGTAATGATTTCTGTAGCATTGAACCCTGAGCTGTTAGCAATTGGACTGATGCCAGGACACATTTCTCATTGACAATTAAACACCCATCAACTGGTAATGATGACTCCTAGTCACTTGTGACACAGACCAGACAGAAAGGCTGTGATCTAGATGGGAAAGGTATTTGATCTCATTACTCATCCTGGGAGCCATTCACTGCCTCAGAATGCTGAATGACTGGAGCCCTCAATGAATAGAAAGCTACAAAGTATAGGTTGTTTATGAGAAACATAGACATTCTATTGCAAAGAATATAAATGTGCTTTATATTCGCCTTATGTTTTGGTATATTTTTGGTGAACATTAAGCATTTTTTCAGTTATTAAAGTCTAGTTTTCAAAAGTAGGAAACTGTTGTATGACATACACAGAAAGTTGGTGTTGGAAAGGAAGAAATTTTTCACATGCTATTTGCTTCTCAACCATTGATTTTAGAGTAATATTAATTTTTAAAAAAATATTTAACTTTTATCCCATTCACAAAATGAGTATAATGGCAAGGAATGTTTTTCAGAACATAAGCCTTTGGAAATCTGTGCTGCACACACAAGTTGAAGTTTGGTTTCTCAAGCAAGTAAAATGCAATTGATTTCAATATAGTTTTTGACATTCCCCCAGAACTAATAATAATATGTAGCTACCTCATTAGTTTTGACACAGAATCTGTGCCTTATTGAAGAATTTCTAAATCTTTGGGATTTCACTCTTCTTTTGTGGGGAAATTATTCAAGTTTTCAACTATGAAAAGCAATCTGACAATCAATGGAACTGCATTTGTCCCTAATATATGGTAAACTATTGGCAAGATGTGATGTGGGGCAGTACTCTGGATAGGATAGCTTATTTAGTTTGTTTCTAAGTTATGGGTATTTAATATTGTAAAACAAAAAGTAAGCTTAAGTAATCAAAGGGTGTACATTTCTGACAATTTCCTCTTTTAATAGCATTTCTATTTTAACTTCTTGACATGCATACTTCCACACAATGCCATCATCCCACTGTACGCAATATTCTTTGTTGTGTGTTTCTGAAAGTTCATATTCACAGGAATAAGAACTTTTTTTTCCATGTAGGTCAGTGAATCTTTGGGAATTGAGTTTTACCCTCTATGCCGAAATAACAGCTCTTGGTTTTCATTTATTTCATTTGAATGAAGTTATAAGTGCTTTGCTGCTACATATTGAATTATTTTATTTGCATGAACAAAGGAAAACTAATTGTACACAATCTTATTTAACTGGTGCAAAGAAGAGAGAGATACGGGGCAGACATTATTCAACGTTTAAACACATTTTAATGATATAGTAGACCTTTGTAAAAAGTGCCCGGGTCCTCCAAATTATAAGAAAGATCAAAACCTCTGAAATATAGACATTCGACAAATATTTACCAGGTACCTATTATCACTATATATTACATATCTTTTATATCATTTGGTTTACTCTTCAAAACTGTGAATTAATAAAATAATTTATTTTACAGATTAGAAAATAAGATTCAGAGAAGGAAGGGACCATTTATTCAAATTACTAAGATTCTAAAATAACTTTTGGGGTCAGAAAAAACTATATGAGTGTAAAAAATTAACAGTTCCTGCTGTAGAAGAAACTCATTTGCCTAGAAAAAACTATAGTAAAATCTTTAGTTATGGATAAGTTTTAATAACGTAACACTAAAATTTACCTGTGTGAAAATCAAACATACGCCATCGGAATGGTGCCTGATTTGGTGTCTGGTGTAAGTCTACTTCTTTCTTCCAGTTTTCCTCCGAGCACCACGGGTGAAGTTGAATTACTGCAATAAAATTTGCGCTTTGCACCTTCTTACAGCACAGTGGTTAAAAGATTGGCGTCAGACTGCCTGGGGTAGATTATTAGCTCTGACACTTACTAGCTAAATGAATTTGGACATGCTATCTACACACTCTTTTCCTAATTTTTATTATTTGTTGAATGGAAATACAAGCATCACTTATCTTCAAATTTTGTTGTGTGGATCAGATGATGTGTTACTTAACAAACATTCATTATTTGCTCTTAATCTTCAACTGGTTTTTGAAATTGTTAAATATTAATAGTTTAGTTTTACCAGATAGCTTAATTACAAATATATGTGCATTTAATTGTCACAAGTTGCTTTTACATGATTTTTCATTAGATTCTATATTAATTTTTAAAAGGGATTCTACTTTTTTTTCTAATGTGTTTTGCTTAGCACTATAAAGGTACTTTATTCGGCAACAATTCATTAACTTGTTTTAATTGATTAACAAATGAATGGATGCTAATGGCTTCTGGTGTCTGCGAGTATTGTTTAATGCCAAGATACAAATCAATTAACATTGCAAATTTTATTGAAAAAAATGTGCTCTATTTAGGATTTGCAGGCATGACTATGAACAGTCATTCTAAAAGCAGATTATAAAAATGCGTAGTCATTTCTATCATCTGCATATGATAATTTGTGGAATACCTCAATTGCTACAACATTGAAACTGATTTTTTTCCTATTTTGAAGAGTTGCAAAGGTTGTAAACATACGCAAATCAGGATTATAGTCTGATTTGACACATTTACCTGACACACCTCCATATACCAGAACTTACCTTTCAAACTGTGGAAGAACTAGATTGTGAAAGGTGGTGAGAGATGTCAAACTAAAGTGTCTCATAGCTCTCCTCTCTAGACATGACGTGGTCAGCCATCATTAAAGTTTCCTGGTCTTGCCCACAACAGGGCGGAAATCTAAACATAGAAGTCTCGCTGCCAATCATTGCTTAGAGTTCATTGTTGCCTTTTGGAGTATTCACCATAGCAAGGGAAGTGAATTCATTAAAAGTATTATAGCTCCGTAATATACTTGAAACAATTATGGACTCCAGTATGGAGCCAAACTTAAGTTTCCTATCTAATTTCATCTGGCACAAGTGAAACTACAAATATCTTCTATAATTACTTTCCTCGTTATGGAAGGATATAAGATTTAGCTTTTTTTGGTAAGAAAGTGCATTTTTAAAAACAAGGCCTGAGTATGTTTTTATATTGTTGAAGGGAAGATAATGTTACAGCACAAAGAACACGATCTGCTCTCTGCGAGACAAAAGCCAATAGCCAAGAGGCAAGATGGTGGCAGAGAAAGGGCATTTTATTACAGCTTGCTAGCAAGAGGGAAGATGGCCGACTAATGTCCAAAAGAACCATCTTAAGGGGGCACAGAATCTTGAAGCAGTAAGACGCCAGTGGGTTATAGGGGAGGGGTTTAGGAATGTTGACCCAGGAGTCGCCACGCCAGATCTTTCAGTTTTCATTGATGATGGCTATCAGCATAGACTTTCTGTTCGGGGACTATCACATTCCTAAGGAACTCAAACGAAAGAAGTTACCGTCTTATCACAGCTGGGTGGTATATGCACAAGTAGGGTTCATAAAATCTACAGAACAGGTGGATCTCCCGGAGGGTGCAAATCCAGCTGGGTTAGTCAGAGGTCATTCCAAGTTACGACATCGTCTCTTTTCTATAATATGGCTTCCCTTATGTCAACCTTTTGTTGAGTCAGTTTCAATAAGACAGAATTTCAGGAATGAATGTATGGATAAATTTATATAAGAATTTTGTACATCAAAAAAACCAACTCTGGAATTGCTTACCTACTAAAATATCTTCATTTCTCCAAAGTAGTGTTAGTATAAAAGTTGTATGATTCTATTTACTTTATGTTAATTAACATGGTTAGATAATTTTCTCTCTACTAGTCTCCTATTTGTTTTTCTCTTTCTTTTCACTCCTTGTCTGTAACTGTTCATGGTGTATCTGAAATATTGCTATTTATTGTTTTTATTGAATACAATTTCTCCCTTGTTATTAACAAGTACAAGTGGGGATTTCTTCTCTCTGATAATACCAACTAAAATTTATAACATAATGTATAGTTAATAGATGTCTTTCAATTAATCATGATAATGATGACGATATTTTAAAAGTTTGTCTTTTAGTTAGACCACTTGACTCCTATTTTTCTTCCTATTGATTAGTGACACCGGATATGTCAAAACAAGTGTTGTTACACACAGTTGATCTCACATACTCCTGAGTTCCAATTGAGCATCTTCTAGTCTGGTTAACATCTATCAAAATATACCCACTATTTATTGTGAATATCTGTGTTCAAAGATACTTTATAGTATCTGTAATCCTTACAACACCTTGTAAGCTAGGCCTTTATTACCTGACATTGACAAGAATGCAGCTGAGACTCAGAGAAGATGAGTGATGTGCCCACAGTAACTCAGTTAAGATATGGCAGACTGGGGGCCGGCCCTGTGGCCGAGTGGTTACGTTCCCATGCTCTGCTTCAGTGGCCCAGGGTTTTGCCAGTTGGGATCCTGGGAATGGACCAACCACCACTCACTCATCAGTGCTGATGCTGAGCACTCAGATGCTGAGGTGGCATCCTACATAGCACAACCACTAGGACTTACAACCAGAATATACAACTATGTAATGGGGGGCTTTGGGGAGAAGAAGACGAGAAAAAAAAAAAAAGTTTGGCAAACGATGTTAGCTCAGGTGTCAATCTTTAGAAAAAAAATTATATAGCAGATCTATGATACAAACTCTGGTTTCTCCTACAACTATGTGACACGACATTTACAAAAATTGAGCCCTGTTTTCAGAATCAAAGTGGATGTAGCCCCCTTACTAAATGCGCCAACTCTGACAAGTTGCTTTACTTCTTTGAATCTGAATTTCTTCCTCCGTATAAATATAAATATTAATCTTGGCCTAATTCCCAGAAGTGATATATGGTGATAAGCATAGCTGCTGCCCAGCAATTGACAAGAAATAATACAATTTTCTTTATTTTTTTTGACTCTCTGCCTCCCTCATTTCTACTTTTCCCTCTCTTATCTTCCTTATCTGGTATGGAAGAGTAAAATAAGCATCCAAGTTCAATTTCTGGCTCCATTTTGTTACAGCCTATATGATTTTGGGGACATTACCATCTGCACCAGTTTTCTTATATCTTAAACAACGGCTATCCAGGCAGAATATGTATAATGTTTAGTACACAGTACGTACTCAATAAATGTTGGTTTCTTCCTGTCCTCTTTGCTTTGTTAAATATGAAGCTCTATGCAAATGTCAGGTCTTATTATTATCAGGAACTGAAAGGGTGCAATCAAATTTCGATTTAATTTGATATACAGAGAGACCCAGAAAAGAGCATTTAACTTCCTGTGTTCTAACTTTTCAAGTGTTCTTTGCCAACATGATGCTATGGTTGCTGATTATGTAGAAAACAGTACTTGTCTCTTCTCTAGACAGAAAAAAAAAATTTCTCCTTCTCCCCATTTTCCATCTGCGCAGCCATCTGTTAGACACCAATCTCTCATACATTGTTTGAACATCGGTCGTTTCCAAATACTCTTCTAGTGCTGAGATTTTATTATTCTAAGATTGAAATCTTGCTCCTTTCTCTCTATATTAATTCCTTCCATCTTACATATGAAATCTGAAGATCTAGTTCTCTTTGTTAAATTAGCTCATTTAATATTCCCTGGCTGCCTTGTCTGACCTCTACTCCAGTCCCCTTTGATCATTCCACAGTGCCCTTAAAATTGTCACTTTATCTAGTGTTTTCCCCATGTCAACTCTCTGTCAGCCCTACTACTCTTCTCAAGGCATTTCCCTTCTTTACTGGGCCGTTGTCCTCCGTCTCTATTTCCTTCCCCTTTGTCTCTCTTATTTTCCGTTTCCTGAGTCTCCCACCTTTAGCTCCTCTAAAAATCCCCTTTTTCTCTCCTTCCTCGCTACTTTTTCCTGGCTGTGATCCAATTTCCCTTCTTCCAAATAAAAAATAACTATTTTTTTTTTTACAAGACACAGAGAAGATGGATTAAAGTAGGTAGGTAGTATATTTGTAAAGAACATAAACGTTTCTATAACTTAAGATGAAAAGAAAGATTCTAGGCTTGGAAGTGATTCACGTGGGTAGTTAGAATTTTCTGTGGTGGATATATTTGAAACATTCCATTGCCAGCGCTAACGAGCAGAGGTTTGATGTGTGTCCAGTAAATGAAAGCACGTCTGAGGAGACCTTGGAGAAATCATAAGCTTCGAGGAGGCAGTGCAAAATTAATTCTGCATTTTTACTGCTTTCAATTTCTCACATGTGATTCCATTGTTATGTCAGTCCTGTCACTTGATGACTGTGCAAGTTGGCTTAGTGATGTTATCTTTCTGAGTTTCATTGTTAGTTGTGTGGAATGTATTTAGCTGCTCATGGTGCTGTCTGTTTTCTGGGGTTCCTGTTGCCTTTTAAGCTTTTATTTTTCCTGCTTCTTGTTCAAGATGAATTTGCAGTGTTTTTCAAGGTACGAGTTACAGTTTGTGAGATTGGAACACATGACGTTGACATCCCTTTTTGTCAAGTGTCAAATTTTTGAGGATATTTTTCAGATATTTTTGAAAGCAAAATTTATACTTGAGTGTGTAAATAGGTAACTGATCCAAGGTAATGTTTTAATAAATTTCCTGCTAAATTCTCATGAAATGCTTGTTTGATTTCTCTCTGTATACAAACATGTACTTCTGTGAAATAATTCTAAGGTCTTGCATTTATATGGAACTGGAAGAAAGTCTCACATATATCGTCGTCTTTGAGATTCACATGAGCTCTGTGGAGTAGGTAAAGCAGATATTCTCCCTCCTATTTATAGATAAGGGCTTCTAGAAGTTTTATGACATTCTCAAGGTCACATGGCTAGAAAAAAATTGAGACTGGTCACTTAGGTCTACTACGTTTATTCATAATTCATTTCTTTTTCCACACAAATTTAAAACCATTGATATAAATATGTATAGAGTATGTATCTGCCTTAATGGCTTTGAATAAAAAATCATTCATATTTTCTGTCATTCTTATCATAGCAGCTACAATTTGCCAGCCATCATACTTATATTATTTCTTATTCTTACAACAAACTTATAAGCCAAATTTAATTAGTCCCAATTTATAGATGTGGTAGATGGTGTTAGAGAATTTTAAGGACATGTCCAAAGTTATTATTTCAGGCACTGAAAGGATCTAGTCTTGCGTTTTTGACTTATTCCACCTCTGTCTGGGTGTTCCTTATTTCTTTTCTGCTCTATACTTCATAATTTCTAAGTAAATTCTTTAGTACCCTTTTGTTTTACAGTTAGGAAACATAGTTTATGACTGTTATCCAGTTTAAAGAAAAAAATGGAAAGAAAAGAAGAGAAGTGAGTTGCAGTATAGCACCACCAGAACTTCCAGGTAGTGTCCTCGTGTCTTATTTTTGGACGTGTACAGTGGTCTGCCTCCAAGGGACCACTGAGGCTAGCTGCAGATTGAGATGGATACAAAACGATCAGGGTATCTCACACAAACACATACGTGTACACACACATACATAGTTCAAAATCCGATCATTCACATTTCAGTGATATCAACCGTATTCATTTTCTATTGCTGTGAAACAAATTACCACAAACTTAGTAATGTAAAACAACATGAATTCATTTCCTCACAGAGTTTGTGCATCAGGAGTCTGAGCACAACTAATCTGGGTCTTCTGCTCAGGATCTCCAGAGCTGCAATCAATCGTTCGACTGGGCTGTTCTCTTTCTGGACCTGACGTTGTCTTTCAAGCTCATGTGGTTGTTGGCAAAGATCAGTTCCTTTCAGTTGTAGGACTGAGGTCCCCCTTTGCCTGCTGGCTATCAGCAGAGGATCACTGTCAGTCCCTTGAGGCCACTCACATTTCTTTGCCATGTGGCCTTCTCTCAGGTTCTCTTACAACATGGCAGCTCACTTCTCCAAGCCCAGCAGGAGAATTTCTCACTCTAGTCTGCTAAGACAGACTTGTATATAATGAAACACAATCACAAACTGACTATCCTACCACCTTTGCCATATTCTATTGCCAAGTCACACTTCTACCCACATCCAGGGGGAGAAGATTATAAAAGGACATAACTCATTGGGTGTCATCCCAGAATTTTGTCTAACACACTGACTCACAAGGCAGAATTTCCTAAGAGGAGCAAACAAGTGCCACCTTCTCCTTCCACTCAAACTAATGGGAAAATGACTTATTGGTTACAGAAAATCTAACACCAGGTACCTGTTCATTAAAAGCACTGAGGAGCATCAAGTTTTTCCCTCACCCATCTATGGTTAACAGCTGATATGCTTTCACTCACTATTCTCTGTTGAAAATCATATCTTGCCATCGTATTTTGCTGTTTCTCTTCTACTTGCAACCTAACGCATTTCTGATGCATCTATTTTTTCAATATGAGAATAAAAGTTCATCCTCTATAAAGAACTTAAAATTGTATCTACCAATAACTTTTTTTCATTTTTAATGTAAAAAATAAGAGTGCAGGTGGGTTTTAAAATACTTTTTTTTTTTATTAATGTTATGATAGATTACAATCTTGTGAGATTTCAGTTGTACGTTTTTGTTAGTCATGTTGTGGGTACACCACTTCCCCCTTTGTGCCCTCCCACCCCCCACCCCCTTTTCCCTGGTAACCACCGATCAGATCTCCTTGTCAATATACTAACTTCTACCTATGAGTGGAGTCATATAGAGTTCGTCTTTCTCTGACTGGCTTATTTCGCTTAACATAATACCCTCGAGGTCCATCCACGTTGCTGTGAATGGGCCAATTTTGTCTTTTTTATGGCTGAGTAGTATTCCATTGTGTATATATACCATATCTTCTTTATCCAATCATCAGTTTCTGGGGATGTAGGTTGGTTCCATGTCTTGGCTATTGTAAATAATGCTGCGATGAACATAGGGTGCAAGGGACTCTTGGGATTTCTGATTTCAGGTTCTTAGGATAGATACCCAGTAATGGGATGGCTGGGTCATAGGGTATTTCTATTTTTAACTTTTTGAGAAATCTCCTTACTGTTTTCCATAGTGGCTGTACCAGTTTGCATTCCCACCAACAGTGTATGAGGGTTCCTTTTTCTCCACAACCTCTCCAACATTTGTCACTCTTGGTTTTGGATGTTTTTGCCAATCTAACGGGTGTAAGGTGATATCTTAGTGTAGTTTTGATTTGCATTTCCCTGATGATTAGCGATGATGAACATCTTTTCATGTGTCTATTGGCCATATTCATATCTTCTTTTGAGAAATGTCTGTTCATGTCCTCTGCCCATTTTTTGATCGGGTTGTTTGTTTTTTTGTTGTTAAGCCGTGTGAGTTCTTTGTATATTATGGAGATTAACCCTTTGTCGGATAAGTGGCTTGTAAATATTTTTTCCCAATTAGTGAGCTGTTTTTTTGTTTCAATCCTGTTTTCCCTTGCCTTAAAGAAGCCCTTTAGTCTGATGAAGTCCCATTTGTTTATTCTTTCTGTTGTTTCCCTCAACTGAGGAGTTATAGTGTCTGAAAAGATTCTTTTGAAACTGATGTCAAAGAGTGTACTGCCTATATTCTCTTCCAGAAGACTTATTGTTTCAGGCCTAATCTTTAGGTCTTTGATCCATTTTGAGTTTATTTTACTTTTAAACATTACTTTGTGTGGTTGTTTTCTGCAGAATGTTTTCAGCTTTAGTCATGACTATAATAGGCTAACTTCTCATAATGAGAGCATTTCTGAGAAAATGGTTTCCCAACTGGTAGGTGTATTCAAGAGTAAGAGTTTCCACTCCCTGAGAATTCAAGAGTCAGAGTCCAAGATTTACCAACAGTGGACCAATACGTCATGAGAGAAGCCTTATTTGTAGTCCGGTAACCTCTATTGGCTGAGGGTATGAGTGACTGTAATACTAATGATAATTTATTGCATAACAGTGAGATTTTACTATTGTATCATTTAAATTAATCATGTAACAGGGAGGGTCTTTTCTGTTCTTTTTCATTCAAAGGCATTCATTCGAGTTGTCTCTTTACTTTCTCTTGTCAGAGAAAACATTAAACATGATTAGCTGAAGGTATCTGTGCTTCACGATATCCAAGCAAAGTCCTTTTTATATTTCATCTTATAATTGTATTTGGAACTTAATGTTTGAAGTGTCAGTCTGTGTAAAATTAGCTCATCTTGTTATGATTTGAAGCTTTGATGTGAGTGAAAGGCTTCAATTGCAATGCAGAGTCACATCTGAGAGTAAACTGCATAGACAAAAAGACTTACAAGGCTAGTAAATCAAATACTCTGAGCTGTCTATGTGGATTATGAGATAGTATTTGCATAACTTTGAAGTATTTATACTGATGAAATTACAATAATTAAAATCATTGCTGTGTCAATTGCTGGATGCCACAAGGCATAGCAATTACTAGCATGCAAATCAGACTTTGTGTAAGCATTTTAAAGAATAATTACCTTATTTGATTCAGATGTGCCTGAAAGGCATTAAGAATCATTTGAGCTATTTTGCCTTCGACAATTTTAAGGCTCGTAGATAATGTTGTTGTTATTATCAATTATTGACTTTTGTGTATCACTTTTCCTTATTTTCGTTGAAACTAAATGCCACAGATAAAATAAAAACACACAACTTTGTTGTAACTAGGAGCAATTTACAATATCAGTTAAATCTGCATCTCTCTTCAGTAAACATTTTTCTTTCTAATGG
This sequence comes from Equus caballus, assembly GCF_041296265.1. NCBI lineage: Eukaryota > Metazoa > Chordata > Mammalia > Perissodactyla > Equidae > Equus > Equus caballus. The sequence goes on along the minus strand of NC_091692.1, from coordinate 11,043,854 downwards.
GCTTTACTCTGCTATGTCATCAGTTTCATGCTAAATAGCTAATGTATACTCAATACCTACCTTCACGCAATTTAAGATCAGGGTTGTGAATTGCAGAAAAATGCCAGAGTAAGAAAGCAAGACATAAAAGATTGCAAAATATCCTCTCAAATATATTTGTCACAGGATATGTATCGGTGGTCACTTAGCCAGCTGAGAATTTTAGCTTTCAAATTGCAGGTGATTGACTTTCTAAATTTAACACCGAACTTTATATAACACATGATTTCAGAGCTGACATCCTGTTGGAGTAAGTAATAATTTAGCAATCATGAAGTGTTTCCTCCAAGACTTTAGGTAAAATGACGGTTAATGCAGATTTACTCCATATGATTGTTTCTTTAACGGAATATCAAGTCCTGATTCATTTTTGATCTGTGGAACACCTTGTTTAAATACAAAGCTTTTTAAAAACATGAGTCATACAGAATAATTGAGTTGTAAGTCACTGAATCAAGGCAATAATTTTTATGAGGACTATTGCCCAAACTGCTTTCTCTCTTGAGGCTTGCTGAATTTCCTCGTGTCTCTTAATAAATAGTTTCTCTAAATAGGCAGAGTTTATATGTTCTTCTCATTCGAAATTCAGGGTGTTTGTATCATCAAAGCTTTGCTATTTTAACATCCGTTATTTTGGTTTCTTGTCTGTAAGCTTCTGAAAATATACTGGATTTTACATTTCAATTAGTTAACCTAAAATTCAAATTTCTATGACTGATTTTACAAATTATTTCTGCTTTTTTCTTGGCTAAGGAAATAGTATCTATTTCTCATTTTAAAAAAGGCATAACTGTCTGAAAATCGTAACAGTCACCCAGGATATATTTTGAAAAATAATTTTGGATTATTTATATTAGCTTAATAATGTTACTTGGGAAATATCTTCTGTGAAAAAACATATATTGAAATACACAGGCACTAAGAAATTAGTAACAAATATGTGAGGTTTGTGCCTATCTCTTCTAGATCTTTCTGTACCCGTAGAATTGATAGACAGACAAGCGTACTCCTCTTCAATAAAATCTCCTAGAAGAAATGTCCTAGACTCATATCAGGCATATTTTAGGCACTCATTAAATATTTGTTGATTGACTGCATTGATCCACATAGGAAGAATTCCCATTTACTAGAATACATACCTGTTGGAAAACTTAAGAAAACTGAGTTTGTTTATGTAGCAAGAAATTTCAGTTACCATATTTTGCAAGAGAAAAAGAAAGCTTGGATTATATCATGCCAATTCTTGCTGCCATTAACAGTGGAGTACATGAATTTGGATATTACTACAATGTTTTACAACAAAAAGTGCTGAAATGTGGAAAAGGGACATAGAGGTGTAGAAGTTCTTATAAAAAATAAAGCTTGTGCGAATTCCAGTGTCTGCAACCACTGAAAATTAAAAAGATTTATTGATTTTCCATTTTGATATATATTTTTAATCCAGTCTTCTTTGTTCTGGCCTTTCTTTCCTTTTGAGTGGCTGCGGGTAATCTATTTGATTCTTTCCATGTATTTTAAACTGTATTTTTATTATTTTAAATAAAACTTTCAATAGATATGTATCTTCCAATTCTTTTCTAGCTTACAAAGACATGTAGGAAAAAAGTTTCACTGATGACTCTTAATTACGTTGGTTTACAGTACCATTTTATGTGACAGTTACAGGGCCTGTTACAGCTCACAGTAAAGTAAAAAATGTTCCTTTGTTCCCTGTGGCAAAATAAATTGATCATTAATATATACACTCTGGGCAGAAAGTTGGGCAACATGAATACTTTTAACGTTATAATGCGTTTGAATAATAGTGTCATTACTGTCAGTTCTCTCTTTAATAAAAGATATATGTTCTTAACCACAATGAATCATAGTTCTCTAGAATGCATTAAGTCAAGATTTACGAAACAACTTAAATTCTTGTAAAGTGATTTTCCAAAGTTTCTGCAGAGATCCAGAACAAAAATTAGCACTGACTAAATTATACATCAATTTTGTGTTGATATACTAAAAAAAGGAAATGACATAGTAAACTGCCTATATATAGATGATTATATCTCATTTTTTACATAGTTTGCATTCAAAACATAAGCTTATAGCATATACTTTAGGATGATATGCTTATATTAATGTCAGTATTCTTAGTGTTTACAGAATAGCATAATGCTAAAGCTGAGTGTACAATAAAGTATAGACTTCATATGGTCCAGAGCAGCAATACAGAACAAACTCAATCATAGCATTCTCTGGAAAACATTTTAAACATGGAGTCCCCTTCTCTTTCCCAGAGTTGCAGAATCAGAAACTCAGGGAAGTCAGCCTTGGGACTCTGCATTACAAAGGAGTTCTCCAGAGATGCTAATGCATAATCAGGTCTGGTAATCACTGTCAGGTTTCTGTGTGCATAGATGAGTCCTGGAGGGTCCCAGGGACCACAAAATGGGAGAGAGATGGGACTCAAAGCTTGGTTAACCTTGTCTTTTTTTTCTCTCTCTAAAGAAATAAACTTTTGCCTGTTTTGTGTATAGCTTCAGTGCAAATTTCATTGTGCAAAAAGATAGATAGCCAAAAATAATTTAACATAAATTTATTCGTGACCTGATGCTTTTTCTAGTAGATGTTGTAGCTTTTGACAAATATTTATGTCTCTAGTAAAATCTCTTTTTCCTCATAGTATAGGAATGAGTGGATTTTTTTAAACATGAAAATAACCAAATATATCAGAAAACAAAAGTCAGCACCATGCTTAATGGTAAAATAGCAGAATTTCCAAAAAACAGAAAATCAGTTAAAATGTCAAGTGACAAAGCAAAACTCTCCTATATATCTAAATTCTAAATCGTAAAGATAAATCATTGGAGAAAATAGACAATTGAAAATAGCAATAGATATTATAAAATACTTTGAAACTCACCATAATGTTGAGGAATTATATGAAGAAAACTGTGTAATTCTATTGAGGGGTTAGTATAGAAAGACATAATATACTAGAGATATGCCTTGTTTTTGGAAGGAACACAATGTTATTAGAAGAAAGAAAATTCTATAAAGATGTCAAGTATCTCAAAAATCAATCTATATACTCAATGTAAGCCTAATGGAAAAGCAAACAGAATTTGCTAAAGGTGTCTGACTAAGTTTGTAACATTTATATGGATTAATAAAACTATTACAATAAGAAAATTATGAAAAAATGATCACATGATTGCAAGTGATATAAGGCAAATAGAGAGCTATATTGTGAAATTGTGAAATTTATCCACAAAATTCATGTAATAGTGGTACTGCAATTCATAGACAAAAGTGTCCAGAAAATAAAAAATATGTACATTTGAATATGGTAAAGACAACATTTCACATCAGTAGGGAAAAGACAGCATTATAAAATATATTAGTGGAATTTTGCTTCTGGGTAACATAGAGTGAAAGGGACTAGAAATACCCTCCTGACTGAAACAATTAAAAACTAGAGAAAATATAAAAGAGTGGTTTGCAGACATTTAATGTTGGACAACATAGGGCAGTGACCACTGAGACAGGGTTAGCAATGGAGGGCAAGCCCTAAAATTGTCCCAGCTTGCCGCCTGGAGATAAATTCCAGGACACCGTGTAGTAGGGTGCACCAAGATAGAGTTCAGCCATCTCCTTAAGGAGATAGAGCTGAGAGTACAGGGAGGTCACAGCAGCTAGAATTCCCAGGACAGATTACCAGAGAGGAGAGAATTGTACAAAGAACTCTAGAGATCTGCAAAGAGATTACCCTCAAATCATCAGCTGAGTACCAGATCAGCGCCTATATGTGAGGAAACAACCCCAGGCTGAGAAGCACCTAAACAAACAAAAGCAACAGAGGAAACAATTCCCATAATTCATAAAAGTCAGGGAATTTGTATTTGCCACCAATGAGAGTGAAAAATCTGTAATTTATAGGACGTCAGGTAGAATACAGTCATGCACCACATAATGACATTTTGGCCAATGACAGACTGCATATACGATGGTGATCCCATAAGATTACTACCACGTAGCCTGGGTGTGTGGTAGGCTATACCATTCAGGTCTGTGTAATTACACTGTATGATGTTTGCACAATGACAAAATCGTCTCTGGATATATTTCTCAGAATGTATCCCTGTTGTTGAGCAATGCATGACTGTACTTAGAAAGATATTGCCTCAGTAGTGGAGCAAAGTTAGTTTTAGACTAAAGACTGATCTGTTCTTGCATAACAAAGGTTAAAAGCAAAGCTCAAATGAGTGAAGCTGTTTCTAGGTAATTTAACTGCATCCTGGGACAATGCTCAAAAATATTTATGGAAATACAAAAATATACAAAACTATCCAGCACTCAATAATGTAAAATTAAAAATACCTGATATTCAACCAAAAATTACTAGAGATGTAAAGAAACATGAAAATACAACCCACAATAAAGAAAAAACTCAATAACAATGTGGTAAAATATGATAAGGGTTATATAATTAGTAGAAAAGGAGATAAAACAATTATAACTATATTCCACATGTTCAAGAAAGTAGAGAAGAAATTGAGCGTGTTGTTTCAAGACATAGAAGATACAAAAAGATACAGTACGGATCTAAATAAAAGAATGGAGAGCACTGGAATGGTAAATACAAGAATAAATATAAAATACTTCTTTTCTCCTTTTTAATCTTTTTATAAGATAATTGAACACTTAAACCAAAAATAATAATAATGAAGTTTGGGATTTTTAGCATATTGAGAAATAAAATTTATGATAAGAATAGCACAAAGGCCAAGAAGGAAACAGTGGGAGATCTCCTAAGACCCTTCTGATGTGTCTCCCACAGAAGCCAAGAAGTTGCTCCTGTTCCAACTCTGTTAGACTTCTCATTTGAGCTTGAAAGCGTCACTGTTTGTTTTCTCTGATGTCCTAAAATCCTTTCTTAAACTCTGTCTGAAGTCTGTCTTGATAAAGCTCAGGCATTAGCTGCCCCAGAACACACCAGGAAAACCTATGTTGTCATCGCTGCTTGTTCTCACAGCGCCATTTTCTCCCTCAGGTTACCCACGCCCGCCGGCTCCTGCTTCGTTCTTCCAAACCTCCTGGTGTAAATTAACCTTGAAAAATGAATCTGATCACCAATTCATCGGATGTATATGAATGAATCCCAGCCAAATCTCTGATGGGTCTCTAGCTACAAAAAACTAACAGTGGAGCTGAGTCAGTTAGGAAGTGCTTTTTAAGTATATGATAGAGAGATCCTAACTCAGTACCAAATTATGAAGTCTCTATACGCATTTTCCTTTTTGCCTTTTGGAATGAAGTTTTGAGAAACTCACCCACAGTGAAAATTAGTCTTGTGTCCACTCTCCCTTTTGTTTTCTCGCTATGTATACCATGACCTTAGAGAAAGAAAATATTCTTTATGATTGTACTAAATGCACCTCTTTCAACTGCTGGCAGGTTGAAATGGAATTACATATCATAAAGGATTTTGAAATGGCTGATGTAAGTTGTAAATTAGGTAAGCATTGTTCAGGTCAGCTTTTCCCACATAAACTTCTCACCCTGTCCTCTGGTTTCACATTTCATAGAGACATATCCTGACACATCATGAGCAGAGTACAATAGACTTATGAACAATCTGAGATCAAGCTCTGGTTGCTGCTGGTTCTCAAACACTACGCTTATGAGCTTTCCTTTCATGCATGGATAAATGGAAAGGGAAAGAGTATCATTAGGACTCAATGGAGTGTCTCACTTCATACAAATTTATTCATGAAATATACCACTTTAAAGAATATATCTGGTTTAATTTTTAAGTAAATCAAATTAGTAAAATGGATGCATTAAGCAAGAAAGGGCTATTTAGAAGAATAAAATAGAAGGTGAAAAGATAATATAATTAAATAAAATAAGTAACAGAAGCAATGTATAGTAGATTTAACTGCACAACACAGTGAATTATTTGTGGAAAAGGCAAGTAATAAGTATTCATAGAACAGAAAATTATAAAGAAAAAAATTAATGAAAAGAAAATTGCATAAATAGAGGATAATCAAGGAAATCTAACCTACAAATAATGACTCTTCTCAAAGAAGGAAACAGAACAAGGAATAGTAAAAAGTATATTAATATTTTTAAGTTTTAAGACCATTTACTCAAAGGCTCATTATCATCTGGGAGAAATTACTGAAAAGAAATTCATACTTAGATATTTCTTGAAAAACACTGCTATGATCCTAAAAATAAGGAAAAAAAATAACTTTGGAAATATCCAGGTAGAAATAAGCAACTTTGAAAGGAAATATATCGGAGACATAAAGAAGTTAAAAATGAAAGCACGAGAAAAATTTCATGAGTGAAACGTTCCTCAAAAGAGTAAAAATAGCAACATTAATTGTCTTAAATGCTTTTTGCAGCAAGATGGGTGAAAGCAAATAAATGAATAGATAATATAGAAATAATGGAGAATTTAAAGTATAAGCATTAAACAGAATAAGGAGAATCTTTTTATCATACTAAAATATTCAATGGCAGTGAGAAAAGGAGTGGCCTATGTTATTCATGATAAGTCATCTGCTATAACAAACCATTTCAGTGTTTTAATGCAATAAATCTCTTTAATGTTGCACTTCAATGCAGGTACTGGGAGTTCCTTACTGAATTCTGGGAAATAGTCCCCAACAATTTTGTTGTTCTATTATCTTCTAGAGCCTTGCCATTCTCCACTGAAATTTCAGAATATGGACAATGCACAAGTGAAGAGAAAATGTGAAAAATTATGAGAGGGAGTTTAGAGGTCAACCTTAAACTGGCATCAATGATTTCTCTACATATTCCATTAGCCAAAGCCTCATCATATGGCCTCAAAAAGAAAATGAGAATGGGAAATACAGCTAAGCATTGTTTCAGAAAGAAAAGGAGAAAACTGATGTTAGTGAGCACTCATTTCCTTTGTTACAAGTACTCGACATTTATGTGGTAAAAATAGTTTAATAAAAACTATTAAATTCAAGGAAAAATTGATAGGAAACTGGAAGTATTATAATATTTTAGTATGTGATTATATTAGAAGTTAAAATAAATTAAATTATTTTAAAATTAAATTAAATTAAAATTCTAGATATGGCAGATAGAGACTATATTGCCTTCCGAAGTGTCTATGGAATGTTTATAAAAATAAGATATTTTTCAGGGCTGGCCCCGTGGCCGAGTGGTTAAGTTCGCGCGCTCCGCTGCAGGCGGCGAGTGTTTCCTTAGTTCGAATCCTGGGCGCGGACATGGCACTGCTCATCAGACCACGCTGAGGCAGCGTCCCACATGCCACAACTAGAAGAACCCACAACGAAGAATACACAACTATGTACCGGGGGGCTTTGGGGAGAAAAAGGAAAAAATAAAATCTTTAAAAAAAAAAAATTAAGATATTTTTCAATGAAGAAAACTTCAATGGAAGAGACTAAATTAGTTATAAATTGATTTTATGAGTTAATTATTTTATGTAAATTGTTCATTTTGTGACAGTGCCTTGTGTGGCTATTTGTGGGTATAACCACATAGACATGGATCTAAAAGAAGCCTTAGAACAATTTATTTTAATTTTTATTTTTTATTGAGATAACATTGGTTTATAGCATTATGTAAATTTCAGATGTACATCATTATATTTGAATTTCTGTGTAGATTACATCACGTTCACCACCCAAAGACTAATTATCATTTATCACCATTGAGGTGCGCCTAATCACTCCTTTTGCCCTCCCCCCCTTCCTTCTGCTCTGGCAACCACCAATCCAATCTCTGTCTCTATGTGTTTGTTTGTTGTTGTGGTTCTCTTCTATTTATGAGTGAGATCACACAGTATTTGGCTTTGCTTTCTCCCTCTGACTTATTTCGCTTAGCATAATACCCTTAAGGTCCTTCCACATTGTCACAAATGGCAAGATGTCATCTTTTTTTCGTGGCTGAGTAATATTCCATTGTATCCCATTCCACATCTTTATCCATTTGTCCCTCGATAAGCACATGGGTTGCTTCCAAGTCTTGGCTATTGTGAATATTGCCACAATAAACTTGAGGCGCATATATCTTAATGCATTCGTATTTTCATGTTCTTTGGATAAATACCTAGCAGTGGAATAGCTGGATCGAATGGTAGTTCTCTTCTTAAGTTTTCAGCATATCTCCATAATGTCAATTTGCATTCCCACCAGCAGTGTATGAGAGTTTCCTTTTCTCCACATCCTCTGCAACACTTGTTATTTCTTGTGTTGTTAATTATAGCCATTCTGATGGGTGTGAGGTGATATCTCATTGCTGTTTTGATTTGCATTTCCCTAATAATTAGTGATGTTGAACATCTTTGCATGGCCTGTTGGCCATCTGTATATCTTCTTTGGAGAAATGTCTGTTCACAACTTTTGCCCATTTTTTAATTGGGTTGCTTGTTTTTTGTTGTTGAATTGTATGAGTTCTTTATATTTTTTGGTTTATTTATTTTTTGAGGAAGATTAGCCCTGAGCTAACTGCTGCCAATTCTCCTCTTTTTGCTGAGGAAGACTGGCCCTGAGCTAACAACCGTGCCCATTTTCCTCTACTTTATATGTGGGAGGCCTACCACAGCATGGCTTGCCAAGTGGTGCCATGTCCGTACCTGGGATCTGAACCAGCGAACCCTGGGCTGCTGAAGTGGGACGTGTGCACTTAACCACTGCGCCACTGGGCCAGCACCTTTATATTTTGGATATTATCCCCATATCAGATATATTGTTTGCAAATACCTTCTTCCAATTTTTAGATTGTCTTTTCATTTTGTTGATGGTTTCCTTCGCTGTGCAGAAGCTTTTTAGTTTGATGTAGTCCCATTTGTTTATTTTTTCTATCATTTTCCTTGCCTGATCAGACATGGCACTTGAAAATGTGCTGCTGCTAAGACCAAGGTTGATCTGTGGCCTTTACTGTATGTTTGCCTTTACCAGTGATTTTATTGTGTTTTTTTCTATAATTTTCTTATTCCTATTCGCGGTCTTTTCTTTTCCACTTAAATAAATCCCTTTAGCATTTCTTGTAAGGCTGGCTTCTTGGTGATGAATCCCTTTAGTTTTTGCTTATCTGGGAAACACTTTATCTCTCCTTCCATTCTGAATGATAACCTTGCTAGGTAGAATATTCTTGGCTGTAGGTTTTCTCCTTTCAACACTTTAAATATATCTTGTCATTCCTTTCTGGCCTGTAAGGTTTCTGTTGAGATGTCAGATGATAGCCTTATGTGGTCTCCTTTCTATGTAACTTGCCTTTCTCTTGGAGGCTTTAGGATTCTCTCTTCATCTTTAATTCTTGACATTTTAATTATAATGTCTTGGTGTGGGCCTCTTTGGGTTCATCTTGTTTGTGCTTCCTATAACTGGATGTCTATTTCCTTCCCCAGGTTAGGAAAGTTTTCAGCTATTATTTCTTCAAATATATTCTCTGCCCCTTTGTCTCTCTTTTCTCCTTCTGGGATACCTATAATACGGATGTTAATGCACTTGATGTTGTCCCAGAGGTCCCTTTGACTGTCTTCGTTCTTTTTAATTCCTTTTTATTTTATCTGTTTAGCTTGAATGATTTCCTCTAGTCTTTAATTCAGCTTACTGATCTATTCTTCTGCATCCTCTACTCTGCTATTGAGTCCCTCTAGTGAATTTTTCATTTCCATTATTATCTTCTTTATTTCTATTGATTCTTTTTTAATCTTTTCCAGTTCTTTGTTGAAGTTCTCACTGAATTCATCCATTCTTATCCCAAGATCAGTGAAAAATGCACAGAGATGGACTATTTTGAATGACTTAGACACAGTGATTTGACTCTACAGCCCAAGTGATGGAATATACTCTAAAACAAAAAAATTTGCTAAATTAATGAATAGATCAATCAATAAATTAACCTTTTATTTTTAGTTATCATATTGTAAATGATATTGATATTGTTATTTTGAGTCTGCTTTTATGCTTATTTTTGTAAAGAAGCATTATATTGATATTGAGAATGTTCATTTTCAATGTGGAAGAAAGAAGATGCATATCTAATGTTGATATGGTTAGATCAGTGCTCTTGAATTTTTTTTTTAAAGATTTTATTTTTTTCCTTTTTCTCCCCAAAGCCCCCTGGTACATAGTTGTATATTCTTCGTTGTGGGTCCTTCTAGTTGTGGCATGTGGGACACCATCTCAGCGTGGTTTGATGAGCAGTGCCATGTCCGCTCCCAGGATTCAAACCAACAAAACACTGGGCCGCCTGCAACAGAGTGCATGAACTTAACTACTCTGCCATGGGGCCAGCCCCAGTGCTCTTGAATTTTAATCAACAGTAATAGTATGAACTTGAGATGCATTTATCTTAAAAAATACATATTTCCTAGCTCTGTCCTTAGCAAAAGCCTAAAGAACATGACCAAGTATACCACTAAAAACACCATTAGTGTGAAAATTGTGGTCTCTAATTTCTATTTCCCACTAAGAGAAAATAGGACTCTAGAAAGATGGCTGATTTCCACATCTGAGACAGGAATTATAAAGATGTTATAGCTGAGATCAAGGGATCTATCAAAGAGTGAAAGAGTCACCTTAAAAGGACTCAGAAGCTAATTGGGATAGACTCCACTAGTCAAAAATGGGGCAATTTGAACTTCAACAAGATAACAACTGTAATGTATTGAAGACAATCTAATAGGTTTAGATATAATGATCCATAATAATACCAAAATAAATTTTAAAAGACACAATCATTGGTCTCTACTGTTACAGAACCAACCTCTTATTTTGAAAACTGATAAATAGAGGAAGCAAAGTAAACATTTTCCCCATTCTTATAAGAACTGTACTCAGGATACCAAATAGATGACAAAGAGAAGTTGTCCTTCTTTATATGTTCCAGATAAATGATGGAAGAATAATTAGAATATCACCATTTTGCAACCTAATGAATTAATGCATCTAGGAAATGATCACCAATGAGAAGAAACAGCCAGAGAAGAAGTATCAAGTATTACATCTGGAGGTTTATATTGCCTGGCTGTCTCTCTTTTGATGATTCTAAAAACCACTAATGTTTCCTTTTGATTCTTTTTGGCTTCCTCCCTGTAATCTCCCTATTTTATACTGGAATATTCCATGGCTCTGCTTTGGATATTTCCTACATAGACTTATTCCAACTCATGGCTTTAAATGCCATTTATACAATGATGATTTCCAAATTTTTATCTTCAAACCAAATATCTCCAAGCTAGTACATACAACTGTTTATTCAACACCTATACTTGAATGTTTCATTTTCAAATGTAACATATTCATGATTATTACAGGTTAAATTTTGTCCCCCTACAACCCCCCACCAAAAGAAATTCAAGTCCTCATGCCTCAGAATGTCACCTTATTTGGAAATAGAGTTGTTGTAGATGTAATTACTTAAGTTAGGATGAGGTCATACTGGAGTCGGGGCGGGGGGGTCCCTAATCCAAAAGGACTGGTTTCCTTATAGGAAGATGGCCATGTGTAGTCACAGAGATATAGGGAGAATGCCATGGGACCAGGAGGCAGAGGTTAGGGTTATGCTGCCACAAACCAAGGAATGCCTGAAACCGGAAGCTGCCAGAGGCGAAGAAGGATCCCATAGCAGCTTTGGTGAGACCGTGGCCCTGTTGACAACTTGATTTCAGACTTCTAGCCTCCAGAGCTGTGGGAGAATAAATTTTTGTGGTGTTAAGCCATCTAATTTTTGCTACTTTGTCACAGCAGTCCTAGGAACACAATGCAACAATCAGATTCCTGATTTTCCACCTTGCCCAAACCTGCTCCTTCTTCGGTTTTCTTCAATTGAGTAAGTAGTGCCTCTTACTCTATCTATCCAGGTGTCCAAAACCTAGAACTCGTCCTTGACACCTCTGTCTCATGTTCTCCATATTTAAACTATCAACAAATCCTGTTGGTTTCACCCTTAATATATATCCAGAATCTGGTCACTTTATATCACTTCTTTTTCTACCACTCTGTTCCAGGTGACTGCCATCACTCATCTGGATTACTGAAATAATTGCCTAATGGTCTGCATCCTCCATCTTTCGCTCTCTGCTGCAGATTTTAGAGAGAGCAGCCTGAATGACTGTTTTCGAACAAAGAGCATGTCTCTCATTGCTCAAGATCTTCCAGTGGCTTTCCACTTTGGACAGAATTAAAGCCAATGTCCATAATGGGGTCTAGATGAATCTCTATGATCTGCTTTTCTTTTTCTCCCCTGTTCCCACCACTTCCCATACCTTTTTGACCTCACCTCCAACAGCTTTGCCCTCAATCCGAATACATATGCCACAGAGCCTATTTGCTTGCTGTTATCTATGTCTGCACTGTTCTTCCTGCTTCACTTAATCTCCATCTGTTCAAATATGATTTTATTACTAAGACTTTCCCTGACCTCCCTTATTTACCATTGCTGCAACCGCAATCCTTATTCTCCTCCTATGCTTTATTTTTCTTTATGGTACTTATCTCCAACTAGAGTAATATAAAATTTACCTGTTTATTATTTGTCTTCTCCCACTAAAAGGTATACTCCATTAAAGCACATCTTAATCTTTTGTTCACTGCTGTATCTCGGATTCTAAAAGAAGGCATAGAACATAATAGGTATTTCATAGATACTTGTATAAATTAATGACTCTAGAGGAGGGATACCATTAGTCAATGTGAGCAAACAAGCTGTTTTAAAAGACTAACTATATTTACCATATGCATGAGAGGTAAAAATTCTAACTATAAATGATGCATTTCTCTGTTCAAATCTGTCTATCAAGACCAATATTTGAAATTAAACAGTTTGTTTTACCTTAAAGTTACAAAACTACATTTTTTAGTAATACGATTTAACTATTTCACCAAACCATACCTCCCCTTCAAATCGTGCAATTTAGTAATGATGCCAGAGGATTTGTCCAAGAATGCTCTCTAAAGTAATTAAATTTCATTTTTACTAAAATAACTTATTAGAAATATATGTTATATGAATATCATTAATGACAAACTCCACTTTTTCTCATGCTTCTTTGTATAAATTATGTTGCAAAGTGAGAACATAAGCAACTATGAAAGATCAACTCACAAATAATCTAGCCCCCAATTTAAAATTTGATATTTCTATTCAGTAAGTTTAGTATTAGTGACCACATAAATATATTAAATAATAATATCTGATTACCCACAACTTCACACATCTTATGAGATGTCTTTGAAATGTCGAGTTTTCATGCAGAGTAGGTGTCTATTGTATTTTACTGCCAAAATAACATGTTTCAAATAGTAAAACAGCAGGGGAATACTGACTGAGCCATTAATAAAACACACCAGCTTTTAGCTGGCAAAGCAGGCTTCTTTCCATCAAACATATCTCAGCCTTTAATAAAGAAACTCAAGTGGTCTAGGTGAAAAATTACTTTTCTCACCCGGTCATCTGTCTGTCATGTATTATTCAGGTCACCAATGTTTGTCCTGAACTGTATCATTCTGTAGTTGTGTCAGGTATGAGCTATGTTCAGTGTAATTCCATCAGACTTCGTGCAGTTGATTAGAACAGATCACCTTTCGGCATGGGCAAAAGTTATCTCAGCAGATTGAGTGAAAAAGACTTATTTATCTTTGCCTTATAATAAAGAAAGAGATGAGCAAATTTATCCATTAGCTTGAAAAGAGTCACATATTTGGTGTGAAAACAAACTATAGTCAGTAATTGTATCCAAAAAATATGATAGTGCATAGATGTTTCTTCTGGGGAAAAAAGCTCAAGGTGGGTCTACATTTGATAGTATGAAATATTTAACCAAAGCACATGTATTTTATTATAGTCTTTAAAGCAGTAAATGTTTGTCTGGCGACAAAATGATAGAATATAATAAAATATGCCAAATCTTTGATGGTTTCCATTGACTTTTATCCAGCTTTCTTTTGGCAAAATAATTTGTACTTTGATTTTATAGGAAATAATCTTCAAAGTTTGTGTAATCATTATACTATTATGCTTTGATTAAATCATAGACTATTTTACAAGCATTCTAAAACATTTTGCAACTCTAAATATTTGTGAAGAGGTTTAGACTAATAAAATGATATACGAGTTAGGTGTAAGAAAACCTACAATTGTGTCTGACATGACCTGGGGGTCCTCATGTTCCTAATCCGGCAAATAAATGAATTGGGCTTATAGATCCCTGAGGTGGGGAGAGAGCAATGTTAGCTAGGTCTGTGTTCAAATTCAGAGTCTGATATTTATTGAATTCATGATTTAGACATGTTTGTAAAAATGAAAATAAAACAAAAGAGCATATCTAGCACATGGTTATGTGTGTATGTATATATCTATGTACATACACACACATACACTAATGTTTAAGCCTTGCCTCATCATCAAATGATTTAACAGTACAAAGTAGAAGTCATTGTATATTCTTTATTCCCACATTTTCCATTCCAATTATTGATTTTAAGAACTCTTGAAATAATTTTTGAAAAATGTAGAACATCATTACTAAAGGTGAACTAGGATATTTAGTCATTTTGCAAAAACAAAATTAGAATTGCTATATATAAAAAGCAAGAAACACAGGTGGAATCTAGTAGGGAATTGCTTGGTTGTCTTTTTTTTTCAGGTACTTCATCTATGGCAGCCCAGTAAACTCTCTGGAAAACAAAGTTAATTTCCCCTAAGTTGTTTTTCTCCCACTGCGGTCTAGATTGCATTGTGAAATAGAAAACTTTAGAAATTGCCTTAATTCCTCTTCTACACACACCACTGTTGTATATTTTGCTGTAACTCATTTTGTGTAGAAAGGAGAATAGAGCCTCTACCTTTCTCTTACTCTGTAAACTTATATATTTCCTTTTCTTGGGTGCCATAGCTCAAAGCAGTGAGTATTTATTAAGCTTCAGGGATGTGGCCAATGTTGTACTGAGCTGTGGAGCATCCTTGACAGGTATAGTCTTTCTTCTCACAGAGCAAATGAACAGGAAGTCTTTCATGTATGAAGCAAGCCAACAACCATACAGAGCGAGTCTAAATCAAGAGTTAGTACCTCATAGAGCCAATTTAAGCTGCTAGGGGAGTTTTGAGAAACAGAAAGATAGAAGAGGATTAATTTTGTGTAAAATAATTAGATTCGAAGAGGGAAACTGAGAAGGCAAAACTAAATTTATACTTATCTTGCTTTACAATCTAAGATGTTGTATTTGTTAAAATCGTTTGTTTGAGATTCATATATTGACGTCTAAGTTCTCTGTATGAATTATTCTATGGAACCATTTTTTCATAGCTTCAAACTTATCGGTGATTTAAAAAGTCATCGAAACCACGCCTCCTTCATTGCATATGTCTGGGACCACCTTTAAACCTAGCTAAGGGGTGCGCTCTGATTAGTCACCCAAAAGCAATCAGAGTAATCTTATTGAAGGGTAGGCACATGAACTAAGTTTTTCTAGTCCGAGTGAACCTCAGAACCTTTGTTCCATGTTTGAGAAAAAATAAATCTTCTGCCTCCTCATAAATTTAACCAAAGAAGAAGAAGCTTTTAGCTTTGTTGCTTATGGCAGTCATCCTTCAGCCATGAAAGACGTCAGCCTGAGGATGGAAAAGACGCGAGGGGAGAGGGGCAGGGGCAGAGAATGTCAGAGAAATTAACCCAAACATTGCATTACTTCTGGACTTTTCGAAAGACTCAACATCCCTCTTTTATTTTTCAATCTAGTTTAGATTAGATGTGCTGTTATGTGTTGCCTTGTGTGCTTTTCAAAAATAGGTTAGCATATAAAATTTTAAAAAAATAGAAGACAATTTCCAAAACTCATCTTTTACTCTTCTTAGAAAATTAATCTCATTATTATCAAAGTTAAAGTTTGTTTAAGACTGAAAATTAACCTACTTGGAAGATTTGGTGTAAAATATATCAATTAGAAACACTAAAACATCCCCGCCAAAATTAGACAGGAATGATATCTGAAAGCAATCACGTGTAAGAGAATCTATATCACCATCAGTAATAAAAAGAAAAATCTACCTGAAAAATCAAAAAGAAGCACAAGTAGGCAGAGTCTATTGATGGTGAAGAATACATGTTCTGGACTCATAGAAATCAGTTTAAATGCTGATTCAATCACTTACTAGCTGTGTGACTTTGGGCGAGTCATTTAACCTATCTAAGCCTCAGTCTCTTCATCAGTAAAACATAGATAGTAATAGCACCTATTGTAATGGCTTTGTTGACAATGAAACCTACGTGATTAGCATAGTGCGCTCTCCATAACTGTTATAATAAGCAATCAAACATAAGTTTCATGATGATTTTAAAAACGTAATTAACAAATTTAACTGAATAAACATATAAAATACTGCACAGTCATTAATACAGTATATTTTAATCAATTAAAAACTAAAATCTTTGAACACTTAGGAAACAAACAATCTACTTCTAAATAATGCATTGTTAAAAGAAGAAACTACAATGGAAAATAGAAAATATTTTAATTAAATGATAATGAAATAGAAATAAGGAAGATAGAGGTAAAACTATGCTTTAAGATCTATAACTTTAAGTGTATCTATTAAGAAAAGAAGAAAGGCTAAAAATCAATGACCTATGCTTCTTACATAGAGTTAGGAGAACAGTAAATTAATCCCAAACTAGGGAGAGGAAATATTAAAGATAAAATCAGAAGAATATACCACATCCATTAAGAACCAGCAGTGTAAAATGGCAACTCTCCTCAAACTCATCTGTGCATTCAGTGTAATCCTGCATGAAAAGCTTTTTGTGCATGTGCAAATTAAGAAGCTGATTCTACAGTTTATATAAAAAGGCAAAGGATCAAGCATAGCTTTAAATGAGACGTGTAATGTTCAAGGATTTCTTCTACCAGATATCAACACTCGTTAAAAAGATACACTAAAAAATGTAGAATTGGCATAAGGAAAAATACTACACCAATGGAATATAATTGAACCTCTAGAAACACTGGCAAAAACATATGGACTCTTTATTTAATATAATGGTGAAACTGCAGTGTTGAAGGGAAATAAAGGTCTTTCTGATAAATAGTGCAGAGGCAACTGAATACCCATCTGGAAAAAGACTCTTAGCTTATACCAAATGCAAAAATCAATTCCAGTTGTTTTGTAGCTCTATATGTAAAAGGTAATACAACTGAGGTTCTAAAAGACAATATAAAAGATTATGCTTATAGCTTTTGGGTGAAAAAGAATATTGTTTCAATTTCACAAAAAATTAGGAATTGTAATTAGGAATATTACAGCTTCTCTTCATCAAAAGGCACCTTAGGAAGTGCAAAAGCATTCCACAAGTGACAGGAAAAGAAAGGCAAAATGCATAACAGCCAAAGCTAATGTATTTAGAATACATAAAGAAGTATAAACCAATAATAAAAAAGCAGAAAGCTCATCGGAAAAAGTGGACAAGACTGTTGAACTGGCATTTTGCAAAAGAGTATTTCCAAACGGACAATAAACATATAGTAAGGTTCAACCTCAGTGGTACTTAAAAACATACAAATTACAATCACTGATAAATCCACGGAAATACACCAGAACGGTGAAAATTAAAAAGACTAATAATATTAAGTATTGACTAGGATGCAGAATAATGGAATCTCTCAGCTTTGTGACAAAGTACTCGTGACTTTGGAAAACTATTTGGCATTATCTACTAAAGTTCTTGAGGAACCTATTTTCTTGTGGTCTAGTTCTAGTTGGCCATGTGCCTCTCAATGAAGCAGAAAAATTAGTGTCTTTCCTGAGCTTATATACTACACAAATTTATCATGTTGCCAGTTGAACATAAAGAAGCAAAGTCCAGAGAAGACCATTTTATGGCCATGGTTGGAACAAGACAGAGAAAAGGCCACATTGTAACGACAAAGAAAGTGACTTATCTCCCTTCTTGTAACTAACATAAGTGGCTGCTTATCCTTTACCAATGAAAGCTTTAGCCTTGCTTTCGTCTATCCACGTTTTAGATAAAAATTAAGATGAGCAATCACCAAATTGTTCTTGTTTTTTGACAGCATCCAATCCACAATTGGCTCCAGTCTCCTTAAATTTGCCTTGGAATCAACCAGCACTATCCTTAATCCTTTAAGAAGCCTCATCCAAATCCGTTTGTTGAGATGTCCCACCATTCCTTCACAGTACTTTGTCCCTTACTATGAGATAAATTAATTACCTCTTAAATTACAGCTCCGCTCTTGGCAGTCTTTGGTTGGTGAGATTTAACAAGCCACAGCATTGATTCATTCAGTTAATCCTTCAACTGTATTTTTTAAATATTTAAATCTTAGTTTGAGCTATAACTCTATTTTTTCCCAACATTTTTATTTTGAAAATAATTCAAATCTACATAAAAATTGCAAGACTAATTCAATAAACATCTATATACTCATCACCTAGGTTCACCAATTCCAAACATTGTGCTGTACTTAAAATATTAATTAAGCACCACATCCACACCTAATTAACCACATTTGATAATGTTAAACACTCATTCAATTCTTAAAACCCTCTATTTTCTTGACTTCCTTTTCAAAGAACTCATATGGATATTCTTTTACATCTCTTCCCACAGTTTTTACCTCTGCAAGATGCAACTTTCTCTACTCGTCTACTACACGCAGGAAGTCATTAATGCTTCATCCTAAGCCCTGTCTTCTTCTGTCTCCAAGATCACATTTTTACTCTTAGTTTCAATCATTCTATCTATTCAGAAAAGTTCCAAATTTATATTTCCTCTTTTCTGATTTCTAGAGCTGTATACACAGCTTCCATCCTTACGTTATCTTTTAGGATTGTCTAAGACATCTCTAACTCAAAGTGCATAAAACCAAACGCTTGATCTTCAGCCACCCAATTCTAGTCCTTTGTCATTTTTATCTATCAGTGGGAATGACACTGTCGTTCTTGTACTTAGAAAAGTATGAAATCTAAAAGTCATTTTGATACCTTTACTAATGATCTCTCTCTATATAAGCCTGGTAGATCCTCCCAACCACCAAATACTGGCTTACTCTCTGTCTATCACTGTTTTAGCTACCATCATCTTGCATGTAGAACTATAACTTACTAATTCAGCTACATCTGCTTTCTCTTGACATCTCTGACCTATTAATTAAAGTGCAAAGGAAATAACTTATGAAGATTACAAAAAATAAAGCCTGATCATTTCACACCCCTCTTCTTGGTCAAAATTCTTCAACGTCTCCTCATAGTGACGATACTAAAGATGGAACTCCTTAACAGGGTATATAAGGCTCTAATCGCCATCTTCAGATGAAACCACACTCTTCTATCTCATTTTTGGCACACTCAACTCCTTGGGTCCCTATATGCTGCGTACGTTCTCCTATTTCTTTGTACACTTCACTTCTTCACCAAGTTACGTCTTACTCATTTTTCATATCCCATGTCAATTGTCACCTCCAGAATTCCCATGTCTATAACAAATCACCTCATTTTATATTTTCAAGATCCTATGCGTTTCAGTTCCGGTATCACTTATCACAACTGAATTTTATATCAGTAAGGAATGTATTCATCTACAAATCCAACTAAGTGAAAAAAGAGAGGTAATAGGTGTTTGCCTCATATAATAACGAGTCTGGAGCAGGGCCCTCCTGACTTTTCACTTTGCCAGCCATAGGGTGTGAGTTTTATTCTCACACTTGTCACGTCACCACTAAGCCTCATAACGCTTGTTGTTCTCCCATGTTTCACATTAGCATTCCAGACAGAAGAAGTAGAAGTGGGAAGCTACATGCCGGGGGAGTCTGTTTCTTTATATCGGAAAAGCAAAATCTTTCCCAGAAATGCCTAGCAGACTCCCTCTTAGGTTTAACTGGTCAGAATCCATTACAATTCTACCACTTACCATGATGAAAGCTGGGAAACACCAAAGCAGGAAGGCCGTTAGAATGGTGGTGTGGAAAGAGCTAACTTACAGTATTGTCTCAGGGATTTATATTATTTATGGGGTTATTCCATTTATATTTGCGTAACCCAGTAGAATAGATTTTAAGCTCCTTTGGGGAGCTGTTTAGCTGATGGCAGGCACTCCACAAACGTGAATTGGGTATATAAATACATGAAAACTTTTCTTCTTCTAATTAGTGTTAGTAAAAAAATGTCTTTGTTGATCAAAGAGGGAATACCCAAGTCGTTTCTAGCATCTTTCTAAAGTCTCATAGCGGGGCCGGCCTGGTGGCACAGTGGTTAAGTTCACACGTTCTACTTCTTGGCGGCCCGGGTTTCGCTGGTTTGGATCCCGGGTGTGGCCATGGCACCACTTGGCAAAAGCCATGCTGTGGTAGGCGTCCCACATATAAAGTAGAGGAAGATGGGCATGATGTTAGCTCAGGGTCAGGCTTCCTCAGCAAAAAAGAGGAGGACTGGCAGTGGTTAGCTCAGGGCTAATCTTTCTCAAAAAAAGTAAAGTCTCATAGTTTCAAAGCTTTTCCTAAACGTGTAAAGGGTAAGACAAGAACTCTATTAGCCAAGTCTCAGCTGCAAGTGTCTCTTTCATAGGGGAGTGCAATATAACGTTTTAGTTAAAATCTCATAGAAAACTTTAGAAGACTTACTTAAAGGAATTACTGTTTTTAAAAAGAAGAACCTTTAGGTTTTGGTACTGACTGGTGGAGGCAAGCAATGCATCTTCAGAAAGTACATATGCATGTAAATTCCTAAAAGGGAAAAACTAATTTTATTCACTGATATGTGCATAAGAACAAAGGAAATGAGTCATATAAATAACCCTTCAGGTCTAAGATTTTCTAGCAGCGCTCCAAGGGGCATAATGTGGGAATCCTTATAATTGTACACATAGCTACATTATACCAACTCTTCTAAATATAATTAGCCTGTTTTATAAATCTAACATGAAATGAAGATACATGCATATAATAGAATGTAAAGCAGGAATTAAAAATGCACACACATATGCTAATATGAAAATAAGCACCATAAATTGATAAATTTTAAAAAAAGGGAAATTAGAGAACAACGGCTGAAAGGCTGTTGAACATAATATGTTTACAATTTAATCAGAAAACAAGTGGTACTTTTTTGCTAAAAAGTGAGAATGTACTGCTATGATGACATCAAAATGAGAAACTCAGGAATAGCAGATTTTAAAGCTTTTCCATTTCCTCTCAAAATTCTATCTTGTGTGTATATTGGCAAGTTGCCTCTACCCAGCTTTGCCTAGATAATAGCTACCTTTATTACTTATTACACTATTTTAATACTATTTGCATACCTAATATCAAACAATACATTTTTCATAATTTAATTAACTCTTCTGTTCTGAATCTTATTTTGCACAATAAAAACATGCTTACACATTTTTATATGTGACTTTGAGTGATGCAAATAATAAATTAAACTTTAAGAAAAGGCGTAAACAAAAATCAGTAAAATAGAATTACGATTATCCTCCATTAAGTTAAAAATGTTAAAAAATTAAACAGGAAAAGTTAGCCTAATATGTTGCGTAATATTTATTTTATAACAGCTTTATTAAGATATAATTCATATATCATAAAATTCACCCTTTTAAAGTGTACTATTCAGTGATTTTTAGTGTATTCACAGAGTTGTGCAACCATCACCATTATCAAATTTTAGAACATATTCATCATCCCCAAGGAAATCTCATAACCATTACTAGCCATTCCCGATGCTTCCCTTTCTCTAGACCCTGACAAGCACTAATCTATTTTACATCTCTTTGAATTTGCCCATTTTGGACATTTGGTATAGATGGAAACATATAATATATGGCTTTTTGTGTCTAGCTTCTTTCACTTAGCATAATGTGCTCAAGGTTCATTTATGCTGTAGCATGTATCAGAACTACGTTCCCTTTTTATGGCTGAATAATTTTCTATTATATCATATACTGTGTTTTGTTCATCCCTTCATCAGTTGATGGGCATCTGGCTGTTTCCCCCTGTGGGGTATGTTGAATAATTCTGTTATAGATATTCATGTACAAGTTTTCATGTGAAATATGTTTTCAATTCTCTCGAATATATACCCAGGAATGGAATCTCTGCGTCATAAGGTAACTGTATATTTAACATTTTGAAGGAGTGCCAAATTGTTTCCCAAAGTAGCTTCCTCTTTTACAATTCCATCAGCAATATATGATGGTTCTGATTTCTCCACATCCTTGCCAACACTTGTTATTATCTATCTTTCTCTCTCTCTCTTTTTTTTTTTGTAGACATCCTAGTGAGTATGAAGTGGTATCTCTTTGTGGTTTAATTTATATTTCCCTAATGACTAATGATGCTGAATACCTTTTTATATGCTTATTTATTTGCCATTTGTATATCATCTTTTGATAAATGTCTATCAAATTATTTGCCCATTTTTTAATTGGGTTACTTGCCTTTTAATTGTTGAGTTGTAAGAGTTCTGGCTATAAGTCCCTTATCATACACATGATTTGCAAAAATTTTCTTCCGTTCTCTGGGTTGTCTTTCACTTTCTTGATTCTGTCCTTTGAAGCACAAAAATTTCACTTTTGATGAAGTCCACTTTACTTTTTTCTTTTGCCACTTGCAAATTTAGTGGCATGTCTAAGATACTGTTGTCTAATTCAGGAACACAAAGATTCATTCCTAAGTTTTCTTCAAAGAATTTTATTGTTTTTGCTGTTGCACTTAGGCCTATGATAAATTTTGAGTTGATTTTTTTTATATGGTTGAGTTAATTTTTTAATATGAATCTTTTAGAGTTTATCTCATTTGAGTTTTTTGAGATTTTGGGGGAAATTATTATTTTTCATAAAATGTGGGACGTCTTTGACTATTATTTATTCAAATTTTCTTTCTGTCTCTCTCCTCTCTGCACTCTCATCATGTACATGTTGGCACACTTGCTGGTATCCCACACATCTCTGGGGGCTCTGTCTATTTTTGTTTGTTTGTTTGTTCCTCAGACTGGATAGCCTTAAAGTTGACCTATATTCAACTTCGTTGATTTTTGTCTTTCTCCTGCTCAGATCTGTTTTTGAGCCCCTATAGTAAAATTTTCATTTCAATTAATGTACTTTACAGTTCCAGAATTTTTATTTGGTTCTTTGTAATTTCTCTCTCTTTCTTGTTGGTCAGTATTTAGTAGGCATAATTATATTTTCATTTAATTCTTTCAACATAGTTTCTTTGAGTTCTTTGAATATATTTGTAGAATCCGATTTAAAGATTTTGTGTAGTAAGTCTAATACTTGGACTTCCTTGGGACAGTTTCTATGGCCTGCTTGCCCCAAGCTCCACAGATAGGCCTTATTGTATTGTTGCTTCCATACCTTTGCCAAGGTGCTCTATGTGTGTATTGGGGCTTGCCTTCAAAATTCCAGAGGGCAGTTTACAACTCTACTTGCACAGAACTTTGAGGTGAGCTATGTATGAGAGATCAGGTCCTTCTCAGGTCTTTCCTGGGCATGTGAACAGCCCTGACCATGTATGTGGCGTTTTAGATCCCCAAGACTATTTCTGACTTTTTCAAAGCCCACTATGGACATCTTATCCCCAGTTTTTCCTTGTAAGATTTTTGGTTAGCCCCTTGTTAGCCATAACCCATATTGCTGCCTCAGGCAGCTGTGATGTTAAACAATTTTCTCTGATGTTTTTGGACAAATTCCAGAGAAAAATGGCTGTTCTCACAGATGGAGATTTGAGTTGATGAGTCTGAGAATGGAGGCTTTCAATGAGCTGCCAGATAGGTCAAATAGTGGTGGTTTTCTGGAAATACAGCATTTGGGGGAGCTCCAAACCTATTCTGTCCTTTCCCATGGCTTCTAGGTTGCTGATTTTCACAGATGTACTTGTAAGTCTGTTGGTTTTCAAGGCTACTGAAAAGCTAGGGTTAGAGTGATGGAAATAGGACAAGTTAAAATAACATGAAGCTCACTGTTCTTACCATGATGCAGTCGTTTGTCTTCAATAAATGTTCCTTATATTATACAAGCTTTTTAAAAAAAATTTACATACTTCTAAAAAAGTTAACTTTGTTCAATTTTGCCAAGTATTCTTATTCCTTTCATGGAGGAGCAGATTTCTGGGAGCCCTGACTCTCATTTCTGAAGTCCTTCACCAAGACTGTTAGTCTTAATCTTTTTTCCTGTATGAAAAAAATCAAAGCATGTTTTCAATAAATCTAATTCTTGTTCAAAATGGAGAACTGAGTTCACATTAAATCACAGTCCATCAAATAGTTACAGAAATCACTGCAAAATAAACTCTTTGCGGGAAGAATCCAATATCAGTATCAAAACCCACAGACTTGTGCCAACCTTAAAAAAAATTGAAGAAAAATTGAGGTCAAAGCAGGCCAAACCAACGCCATTCTAAAAAGGATATTGGCATGGAACATTGGAGTGCAGACCGAATTCCCAACTTTTATTTTGTTGAACAGTGAGCTGTTATATATAACACAAGTAATAATACTAAAAATCTAGATTCAAAACACAGATTATCCCATAACATATGAGAGATGGGTAAGGCATAGTCAAAAAAGAAAAATCAAGCAAAGTTTCTTATGTTAGATGGGGATGCATTGAGAAATACTGTGTCAAGAATGGCTGTGATAGAGTAATATAGATTTATTGCACTGTCATGATTGGAAAAGTTTCTATTAATAAATACGATTGCTTACAAATCAATAGAAATGATTTAAAAATCTATGGAAATAAAACAATTTAATAGAAAAGGAAAGAAAAAATGAAGGAAGGACAAAAATGTGACAGTAAAAATGAAGGAGAAGTGAAATGAAGCAAGGAAGGAAAGAAAAAGAAAGAAAAGATAAAGAAAACTAGAATGATAAGGAAGCATTGATATCAGAAACATAAGCAAGATAACAAGTATAAGGCCAAATATATATTAACACTGTGATTATGAACAAATTAAATTCCTTGTGCAAACTGAAGAAATTGAAGTGTGAAAAAAGAGCAAAAATCATATAATATAAATTTTGCAAAGACACATCTAGACCAATAAGATATGCCAAAGTCAAAAAAAAAAAATTTCAAGAAAAAAGCCCAAGAAATGCTAAGCGATTAACGGCAAAATAAAAATTAGTTAGACAATAATAAAGTGAGAGCAAACAGAATTCAAGTGGGGAGAGTACTAACAGAATAAGGAAATTTTTTTGTATGGATAAAAGGTACATTCCATAATGATATCTAATATACATGAACGAAGGACCAAAGAATTGAAATCTATAAAAAACTTGAAACTCAAAAAAGATATTGGTAAAAATCTCTATTCTATTGTCAGTCTTTGTTTATTTTTCTCATTTTGTGGCAAAATAGATAGACACAAGAAAATTATATGGAAAAGATGTTTCTGATTTTCACTCCTTAAGTCGATATCAGTTGAAAGTGGGCTAAGTTGAAAACAAACCCTCTGAAAATATATACACAGACTATATTTTCTCGAAGATTCCCATAGCTTAATTTCATAATATTTTATAGGATCTGCAGTATCAAGGAGGAATAAAATTTCTGATAAAAAGCTATAGCATGATAGTGTATAGAATACAGTGTGAGTCCTCATCCTACAGAACACAGAAGATAGTGTGGTTTATTGGCTTCACTTAATAGATTTATTTCTAAACCTTGACATATATGGGAAGAATGCACAATATCATCAAACACCGTGGTCTAATTCATATTAAAGTTCACAAAGAGAAACTCTGTACATTTCAATTTTTTTTAAACGCCCAGAATCTACTTTCTGATTTTATTCAAGATCTGAAATTAATAACAGAGACTTTTTTTATTTAGCTTGGATATTTTTAAACAGTTAAATAAATGTTGGTCCAAAGAGAAATTGAAGTTTGCATTTACAGAATATGTAGGTGAAAAATGCAAGATGATGGGAATTTGTCTTTTCAAAATTGAATGGGAAAGTTATAACTTTATTCTTAATATTAGAAGAGAAATACTAAAATTTAATTAACTTAGAGGTAAATTCAAGAAGCATAAAAAATATTAGAAGTTAGAGATAAGACGAAAAGGTTAATAATAAAGTTATTTAAGGGATTAAATAATGAAAAAATAGTAAGGTTGATAGAATTATTAAAAATTTTAACACATTGAGCATGATTCTAGAAAACTAATCAAGAAAAATTAGATAAAATATTTATGAACAAAAATATGAGGTATAAAAAAGTGAATACTGTCAGAAGTATAAAGGATATTTTAAAATTTAAAGTGTGCCACTTACACCACTTTATAATGTTAAAAATAGCATTATTGCACTTAGTCTTCACAACTCACATGGTAGGTATTTATTTTCCCAACTTTTTAGATGAGAACAACTGAGACTTAGAGAGGTCTAGCGACTTGCCCAGAGTCACACAGTAAATAAATATAGAAAGATATACTTAAATGGAAGTTAATCTGACTATAT
Source organism: Equus caballus (assembly GCF_041296265.1). Lineage (NCBI taxonomy): Eukaryota > Metazoa > Chordata > Mammalia > Perissodactyla > Equidae > Equus > Equus caballus. The sequence continues at coordinate 11,017,338 of NC_091692.1, read as the reverse complement.
TATCTTAACTATTAATTAATAACAATTATAACAGTAATAATGTCTAATATTCATTGATGACTTACTATGTATCAGGGATTTGACAGGCACATTGCCTTAGAGAATCCTCAGAAAAACTTGAAAAATTAGGAGCTATTTTTGCCCCAAAGTAATCTTTGCAATTAATGAACTAAAAAAAAAAAACAAAAAACTGAAGAATTTTGAGAATGGACAAATTTTAATATATAAAATTATTATTCAAAAGAATAAATGAATGAGAAGCTAAGGAAATTTCTATATATAAATGTAAATATAAAAACATATTGTAATTACCACATTATAATGAAAACATTATAGCAAGTATAGAGTGAAGTTGATGGTGCCAAGGGAAAATATCCAGAAATTGACATAACAAATTCAATAAATCAATAAAATAATAACAGATTGAATGTACGTATTGTTTTAAAAACTTTTATGACAAAACTATCATCAGCAATTTAAAAGGCAAATAAATGCCCTCATAAATGGTTTTTATAAATGAGCAAAGGAAGAAATGAAAATAGATGAAATTATTCTACTTTCAGGAAATAAAACAAACATCCATTTATACAAAATCTAATCATTTTTCTGTAAAGGTCCTCATAGTAAATATGCTAGGCTTTGTGGTCCATAAAATCTCTGTTTCAACTACTCAACTTTGCCGTTGTAACAGGAAAGCAGTCATAGACAAGACATAAATGGATGGATCTATCTGTATTGCAATAAAACTTTATTTACAAAAACAGTCACAGACAAAATTTGACCAATGATTTCAGAGCCCCTAACTGTGCCACTGAGAAACCACCATTCAATTAGTAAATTGATCAAAATAAACAAATGAAACAAAGTGGGGAATTTTGTTGGTGGTAAAGGCAAGAATAAAGGAAAACTGGTGCTGCTGGCGTGTGAGTACACTGTAATTTATAGAAAAAGTCTAGAAATTTTTGCTATCTTTTGACTCAGAAATTCTAATTCTAGATTTAATCCTAAGGAAATAATTACCAATGTTTTTTAATCTAAGTCTTATTCTTATTATTTATTTATTTTTCGGTTCTGCATTTGGAAATGCAAAAGAGAGAAAAGAAGGATGGTGAAACATTTTGGGGAGAAAATTTTTTTGGAGATTTTTTGGGGAAATTTCCCAAAAATGCTTATGTGCACTTGGAAATTCTCAATCCTAATATATTAACAGCAAAAAAATGTGTTAAAGATTTATTTCTTTAGCTTGATATAGTCTATTAGAAATCAAGATAGATAGCTTTGATTTTCATTTGTTGCTTCACTTAAGCAAATTCATCTTCTCTTTGACTGGATCATCCTGCACGAGTGAAATAGTTGGCTATCTTTTTTCTTGCTTTGTTTACCTAAACAAGACCATGAACAACAACAAGAAAAATATTAACTGAAACGTGTTTATCTTTTCAGTTTTTAAGCCACAATTTTCTAGTTGATATCTTGCATTGTTGATAGTTAACTCTGCAAGATGCATTCAGTGTTTTTCATGCTAAGTAGTATCCAGGTGACCTATATGTGATAATAGTTAACGGAAAATTCACATAAAAAACAATTGGAACACTGGGTGAACCCACTTCATATGTTCGATTTCATTTACTGCTCCCTAATTGGCAAAGTTGTTTAAACACAGAAAAGCTTGTCTCTTACTTCTTCACAGGAAAATAAGAAGAACTGATCCTCTTCAGTGTACTCCTGAAGTCAGAATCTTGGGTTAATAGAGTTACCATTTCCAGGCCAACTGTCAATCTTGGGCATCTGAAACTTCAGGCACCTAGGGTCAACGTGAGCTCATTAAGTCATTCCTCCAGTCTATGAGGGTGGTTGCTTTAGTTAGAGAGCCTTCAAATCTTTATTGTATTCTCTACTTTCATTTTTTAAAAATATTTCTCTATATTCTTTCTTAATATGACTGCCTTAACAGCATACATTGCTATAACTATGATTAGACATAATTTTATCTTTCCCGATGCCAACTAATTGACCTCCAAAAAGCAAAGGGAGATCTGGAAAATAACCCCTCTCACATTCTTACTCCTTTTTTTTTTTTTTGGTGAGGAAGATTGCCCTGAGCTAACATCTATGGCAATCTCCCTCTATTTTGTATGTGGCATGCCGCCACGGTATGGCTTAATGATCAGTGTGTAGGTCCACACCCAGGGTTACGAATCCATGAAGTGTGGGCCACCCAAGTACAGTTTGCAAAGCTAACCACTATGCAACCGGGCCAGCCCCCTCTTTCTCCTATTTTTGCCTTAAGTTCTTTCCTAAGCTGAAAGCCACAATAAAAGGTCAAAACTAGATATAAGGTATATTAATATAGTTCATGTTCAACCAAAGCTATATTACTTGAGGTAAAAAGAGAGCGATATCAAAATAAAGGATGGAGGAGGATCTTTGAGAAGAAACAGGGATTTGAAATATTTCTGGAGACTTTTGACAAAGGTAGTCAAACATCAAGCAAAATGTTCTAAAATAAATATTTTAATGAATCTTTATCTCTAAATGACTAAGATAATTATACTTTAAATTTCATGATTAGCATTACTAGAAGCTGGCATATACTAGGTTAAGAATCACATTTATTTAAGTTTTGACATGCAATAATCATATTTAATATATAATATCTGTGGCTACAGGTATGTAACTAGAAACATTTTTTTATTAAAAACTTGTTTCTTGATACTGGCTTTCTGGGCCTAATGTGGGCACCTGCGAGACTTTGTATTCCTTACTACACCATGAACACATGAGTAAATTGAAGAATGACACTGTCGTGCCATGACAAACCTCTCAAGCAGCCCCTGATGACATGAATTATGAGGCCATTATGCAGGAGCTCTAGGGTGAGAGCGACCTTATGGGGTTGATATTTAGTGAAATGTTTAGAAGTTTGATGCCGGTCTTTCTCTATCTGAGTTTTTAAACTTTTCCAAGCTTACATCTAGGACTAAAATTTCACATACAAATTATTTACAAAATTATCTTAGCTTTTACCTTTGCCCTTTTAAAACAAATCTAAAAATTAGTTATTTTTCACGAAGAAAGAATTTTGAAGTAAAATTTGCTATTCATAGGCTAGACAAACTGAAACTCTAGAATATAGCTTTAATTTTTGACAGTTCGTTCTCTTTTAGGTAGTCAAAAAAGATTTAATTTGACGTAATCAACAATCTACTTACATATATATCATATTAATAAAAGTTAAAATCAATCCATACTAAAACCTATGGACTTCATAAGTGAACATTCAGCTAATGGAGAATATTAACCAGAGCAGACCAAAATTGTGCAATCTAAGCTTATCAATAATACTTCCAATAATGTTGAAAAGGTGATTATAGCATTGTCAAAATTAATTATGACTCTTGAATTATTTAAGAATGTGTCAGAGATTAGTCTATATATTTTGTATTATTATTCCACTATTTCTCTGACAAAGAAACTGCCTCCCATGTGTATATACTTTCTGAAAGTGATATTTTCCCATAAGAATTTATATTTAGAGGTTATTATATATATGTTGTTGTTCTTTAAAAAGTTGGAAGTAACTAACTGGAAGTTCAAATATTAGGAGTAGCTGTTTGTTTAATCTTGAACCAGGCTGAGGATTGTCACTAGAATCTGATAAGTGAGATGGGGGCAGGGAGGGGAGTGATAGATTCCAGAGATATGTCCATTGGCAGAACTGAAGGACCAATTGCATGTGAAGCTCTGAGGAAATAAGTATAACCAAGAATGACTGAGTTATCTGCTTTAGATAACCAATGGAGGATGAAGCAATTTAATGTGGAAAGAAATTCAGCAAGATGAACCAGTCTCAGAGAAAGCCTAGCAAATTTTGTGTGAGATGTGAATTTGAAAGACTGAGAAATCATCAAAGAAGAGATGTCCAAAGTATGCATGGATGCTTGGAAGTGAAGACCAAACGAAAGTAAGGCTTGAAGCCATACACTTAGAAACCTAAAATCAGAAACAATAGTGGAGTGGCTAGAAATAATCAGCATGGGCCCTTGTTGAAACCATGGAAATATACAAAAATGCCAAGAAAAATCATAAGAAACACACATTGAGTCTCTAGGCATTTCCTCTGATTCTTTTCTTCCCTTGCCAGGCTTAGAGCTGAAGCAGCGCATCTCCCTGGACCCATCTTCAGGCCAAGTATTCCATGGGAGTGAAGATAAACCCACTCCTACCTGAATGTAATTATCTCCATTGCCCGTGTGTACGCAGACCGTGTGAGGTGTTGAGGTATGGTGGGAAGAGGAATGGGTTTGGAGACAAGGAGTTTAGGTTCTAGACCTACGACCTTTAAAGGGTGGGAAAACTCATCCATTTTATTTTCAATTTTCTTATCTACATAATGAGAGGATTGAAATAGGCTGCTCTAAATTTCCTATAAATTTTTAGAGTTTGGAAAAAAGCAAATCGCTTTTTGTTACTGGTGGCTTGATATTCGTTGGGCCATGGCTATGTAAGTAGTACCAAGATCTAGGGGCAATAAAAGCCTATGGCAGCCATAATACACATAGAGAATATTTACGTTTTTAACTCTATGAAAACTTTGGTGACAATGTTTAGAATCTTCTGGGAAGTCAATGTCATTCTAAAGATTCAATAACATTTTCATGATATTTTGAGAAGATATATATGTATTTGTCTCAAAATATGTATAAATACTTCTGAATGGATCATCAATCATATAAACACTTTTCTATTTTTTTATCTGTCAGATTATAGAATGGGGAGAGGGAAAATGTGAAGAGGCACCCCCGGGGGATAGACGGCTTCAATTGTCTCCTTTTGATTTGAGTTTTGCTCCTATTATACGAACCATTTTCTCTCTACATTTTTTGTTAAATTCTCCTTAAAACTTTTGGCCGTTTTGACCTTTTAGACCGTGTGGGTGCAATTACGCAAACAGCCCTGATAACCTTAAAGCATAATGCTGCCTCACTGACTCCGGCACTGGAAATAACGCGTGTCGCTAGAGAAAGAATAAAAACTTTCTTAAATGGGAAACATTGCCTTTGTGCCAATTGCTTTGGTCTTTTCAAGATTAACATTTAGGGTAAGGAAATGTTTTAAGTGAGAACACTGAGCAGGTTTTATTGTAATTAGTTTCTATATTCAGATTAATTCATGGGTTCATTGTCAACTGCTGAAATGCCCAGACTAGATAAGGTAATCCATCCCTCAGGGGAAAGAATTAATTCAAAGTGTCACGGATATGAACACAGAAAGCACATGGAGAGAGATATTCAGTGTGATGGGGGCAGGGTAAGAGGGCAGGAGAGGGTTTATCTTTGCACTCTTATTTTAATCCTGGAATACCTTTATATCTTTTTCCTACATGTTGGAGAAACTATTGTCTTGGTTGTTTGTTTTTAAGTCATCTGTTCGTTAGCCATTTGGACCGAACATAAATCACATGAGAAAACATGTTTATATGACGGAGGGGGAGAGAGTCCATTTTTCTCAACTTTTGTTTTAGTCTTGGATATCTTTTTATTTTTAGCTATATCTGGGAGTCCTTTTATTTTGAACGTCTGCTCTTTAGCCATCAAATGTAAAACATGTGGGGCAAAGATTGGGAGGGGTCAGAGAGAGGGAAAGTGTTTATCATTATACTGTTTTAATCCTGGCATATCCTTTTATTTTTACCTATACGTCTGGGAGATACTCATTATTTTTTAAGCTGTTTGATCAAATGAAAACCATTGTGTCTACGATTTGTGCTTGTGTTGAGCCAGAAATAATTAAAAAGCAGTTCTGTTCCTTGGAGAAATAGAGTCTGCTTTACCACACATCCCTGTGGCCTAAAACAGGCAAAATCATGTGCCACCACCAGAGACAACTTGAGTGGTGCTTAGAAGGATGTTCGTCTTCACGATCTATTATTTCTTTTCAAGCAACTATCTTTTCACCACACACAATCCAACAGCCCAATGAGTATGAGTTTTTTTACCCTGTTTTCTTCTTTCTGCTCAGTCTAAGGAACCAATGAGTCTTTTGCCAAGACTGGTATCTGATTGAGAAGTCGCTGCCCACGCTCTCATTTGGATGAGAGTTTGAAAAAGTTGAGCTTGTTTGTTTTACTACTGCTGCACCTTCCACTTGTGTTGACTTTGAGATTTGTGGTGTTTCTTCTCAGCATGGGTTCAGCGTCTTTCGTAGAGCCATTCAGAGTTGTCTGGCGCCATACAGAAATCATTAGCTCTTTGAAACAAAGCATTTGAGTCTCTCCGGTTAGAAATTGAGCTCACATTTCTTGACAATAATCTTTCACTCTCTTAAGTACTGGTAGAAGCAGTGGACATATTACTTAGAACAGAACAAAAGAACTGGAAATATTAGAAAGACATGTTTTTTCCCTGGTTGATAACATTTTAAAAATCATTATTCTCAGTGTTTATTTGTAACCAATACGTTCCTTTCAGAGATGTGTACACCTGTCTTTGGAAAGGATCAAAAATATGCTGTTCTGAATCTTCCTTAAAATCAAGCTAGTGTGTTTAGAGTTCAATCACACTTCTTTCCTGCTGGGCTTCCGAATTCAGATTTACTTAATTGAGAATAGTCCATGAATGATGGCCTGTAGATTGGACCCATTTCTCCAAGGTGAAGAAAACATGGCTTCTGTGTTTACACTTCACTCAAGCTTACTCTTTTATTTAGTGTGTCTGCGTCTTCACCTCCTTCTCATCATTCCTTTTGGTTCTTTTTGAACAAACTTAACAGAAGCTGATAATTTGGGTGAAATTATAGATGCCAAATAATGACATGAAAGTGTTTAAATTTCAGACCCTATGGGATTCTTTCCTTTCAAATGAGACTCATCATAAACAAAAGAAATTTATACATATATATAGTGCAAATAACGTGCTCTAAAATACTCACTACCAATAGCCAGATGGCTTTTAAATTTGCTCTTTTAACAGGATTATGATGATAAGAAAATAATTTTACATAAGGAAACTATTGAAGAAAATTTTCACAAAAATTTATTGTGAAATAGTCTTTCTTTCACTTTAATAGAGGCTAGTTCCTTAGCTTTAAAAGTAAGACTCTTTTTCACTTAATCCTACACCCAAATGAACATAAACACATTTAGATAAATCTCAGAATAAATTCTCTGTTATACATGCAGTACCCTGTTTATCCTTTCAGTATATTGATGCTACTAAACGATAGTCTTTTGTAAAAACTAGGTTGATGAGCCTATAAACAGATTATGCGTCCTGATCATCTTCTAAATAAATAATATTCATGGGACTCTGCACAGTCTACGAAACCACACTTTTAGTTTAAAAATGGGTATCAAACATCCTTAATTCTAATCTTGGGAAATGTGTTGTTGAGGTTGCCCCTGCAACCTCATTTTTATTTAATTTACTTAGAATTAGCTTAATTATTTTGGTTTGCCTGTGGAAATAAAAGCACTTGCATACTTCATGGGGGTGCCATGTAATTAATGTATTGGAATTGTGGATTAAATAATACTGGAGTGCTTCCAGTAACTGGAGTATTTATATAAGGATAACCTTGTCCTGTATGTATGCACACATACAATCTCAGGGGACGCATCAGTACTCATTAGAGGCTGTTTGAAAGCTCTCTTTTGGTACCCAGAGAGAACTCATATGAGGCACTGAGTATACTGGATTGACATCCATGGCAGACGTGCACTGATTGCGTATCGCTAAACTCTTAGCTGGTAAAATTCAGAGGTGCGTCAACTATATCTTATAGGTGATCTTAGTGGATTATAATCAAACAACATACAGTGCTGAGTGGACTTTCTACCACATAAAAATGCATACTGAAAGGAAAAATGGTTTAGTTTACAATATAATTATAATTAGATAAGTGCTAATGCCATGACAGCAGTCCAAAGATGGTAATGTAACACTCTACCGGCCTCACGTTCTGGCTTAACACATTTACAGCAGTGGAATTGGTAGATCAAGGCTGCTTCAGTTGTGGAGAACAAAAGAAGCCTCCACTTTTAGAAAGAAACCTCAGGAATGCTTTTAAGGTACAGCTTGCTCTTAGGAAAAGAGAGAGAGATTAACACATTTTCTGCTAAATGCAACTACCTCCATTTAAAAATAATTAGAGAGGAAAGCAAGAAGCAATTATCACAGTGCTATTTGACACAACTGAATAATTGCATGCACTAATAAAAAACTCGTTGGCAGTGTAGAAAAAACATTGGCTTTGTAGTTAGATGCTTAGATTTTGAGCTTCAGTTTAGGGTTTTCTCCCTCTGTGACCAACAGACAAGAAATTTAACTTGTTTGCCTATCCATAAAATGGCGATGATGATATCATAAAAACAGGGCTATTCTAGGAATTGATGTGATGTTTGAAACATTTTTGCATAACCTGTAAATCATTTTAACACCTGCTAATTTTTGTTATTGTTATAAATTCACGCCACATTGGAATTCTGTTCTTTGACAATTCACATTCATCTTGTGGAATTTCGATTTAATACTCAGAAATATGCTTCAGAATACTATTTTCTTATCTTTGGAATCATAAGATATTATAGATAACAGCAACAACTTTGCTTATTCAGCATCTTCATTTTACAAATGAGGATATTAAAAGCCTAATCGATTTGCCTAGGTCACGTCGGTATTTAGTGGCAAAGCAAGGCTGGAATCCACATCTCTTAACTTCCAGCCCAATATTTGTTTTCTACATGCTGCCTTTCAAGACTTGATTATTCTGTCACCTCTCAAAGAGCTTTGTCATCAGAGTTTGGTAAGCCTTGGCTGAGTTATTTGCAAAAACAGTAACAAAATTAAAAACATAAAACATGATTTCAAAAACACCAATATTTAAGTAGAGAGCCAAGATTAATTTAAAAATAGGGTAAATTAATTAAAATACAACTCTACAAAATTATTACTTAAATTCTAACTTCTATATGTTTGTGATTTTTATACATATTTTGAAAGGAAGCATTATTTTTCTAATTTTATACATTGAATGTTCTGGCAATGGTAGTCATATTATATCTTATAATCTGCAAAGATTTCTAACTTGAAAACTTTTCTGCTGTGAATTGAGCATCTTTTTCATGTTTTCAAGACTGACTCACTGTGAATACTCTTTTTCTCTTAAGGAAGGTGCTTCCAACGCATAGAGCAGACTCAGAAACTAGCACTGCTCCAACGCCCAACAATGTAAAGTAGAGTCAGATTGTGGGCCAAGTTCCGAGGAAAATCAGCACAGAATTTTCTAGCTTGGTGTCTGGCAGCGCTAGACAGGTGCACAGTTTAATGAGCAGGTTGGAGGGAGAAATATTCAAGTCTTAAATGAATTTGAGAACCTCTTAACCAAGCAAAGAAAAACATATTTCTTAACTGCACTGCTTCTTGGAGTCTTCATAACGTGGGTATCTCTTATGAAACTATGGAAAGGAGAGATTATCCAATAATTTCTTTCATTTGACCATTGAATACTACTTATAACTCTGCTCTAAAACACGGGTGCCACAACAGAGATTTTGGAAAAGAAGGTTGCCAGGAAGTAAAGGAAGACTTCATTTTTGCTATCTCATCTTTTATTAGCTATCATTTCTAGTCCCAGATGTCCCATTCCCATTTTGCCTTATTTATCTCAGCAGTATCATCCTTAAAATTTTTTGGTATTCTCCATAAGAAGGAGAAAAGACAGGTACTTTTCAATAGACTGGCTGCTATGCTTGGCTCTCCTCTAATGCTGGTAAAGTCAGTTGAAATGACAATTTTTACACATCCTCAAAGGATGAAGGCAAGAGGCTTTGTTAAAATAGCATGAGGTACAAGTTTTTGTGAATTGAAGATTTGGAGAGAAGAACGCACTTGATAAGCTTCTGAAGCTTAGAACTGAGATGTAAGCAAAACCTAATTAATTCCAACTGCTCTAAGGAATTCAGTTCCCGGTTCAAATAACTGCATCTATGAAGTCTTTCTTTTCTTTAGGTTTTGTATGAACTGTTTATTTCTTTCCCATAGGTAGGCAAAAATATTTCGCCATTGTTATACCATACTTAAATTAATATTTGATGCTGGGAATCAGTTGTCAAGAAAAGGGGGGTTGAGATAAAGTGAAAGAATGGTCAAGAACAAATAATATAGTAAGGAGTTTTACGACCACAGGCACTAACTATGTTTGTATGAAAAAAGGTGGTATGGCTTTTGTAAGAATTTGATTTATTAGACTCAATAAATATATTAACATTTTCTTTCTTCTCCTCACCTCTAACTAAATAAGTTATTTGATAAATATCAGTAAGGCAGGGGCTTATGCACAATTTATTCAAAATAAATGAGGGCCATTATTTAGGATTTGTACTAATAAAATGACTAAATCTTTACCAACATAAAGTAGGCCATGTGCTTTTGGATTCTTATTCTACTCTCTAAAGTAGTCACCTATTCCCATGATGGAAAACATGTTTAAAATGTTATGGAAATCTTCAATGCCCTAGTGATGAAAATCTCTTTTTTTCTTTTGGTGTAATAAACCTATAGCTTTTGTTTATAATATTGATTTATTGAAAAAGCAACAATTCAATGGGTCAGATTTTAATATTTTCAGTGGAAAATTATGAGAATATCCACCAATTATTTGTATGATCTCCGACTTCTCATCATTATGGTGTCGGGTCAGATACTACCGTCTCATACAGGCCGCTCTAACTAAAGTGGTTCCACTCTTCAGCACTTTCTAATGTTATTAGTTCTCAAATATATTTTCTTCATAGCAATTATCATTAATTGCCATTATATTATTTACATTTATTAACATTTTTAATTGACACTAATTTACATGTTATTGACATATTTAATTTCTTTCTACTCATCTTAGGTTGTGGGATGCATGAGGGCAAAAATTTAGACTGTATTATTTATCACTATGCATAGTAGATGCTCCATAAATTTTGGAGGACCAAATCCATGCTCTGCATTGGATCATTAAGAAAGTGTATCTGTGAAGTAACGTAATTGAATTTATCTTTGAATATTATACTGACGGAAGGTAACTAAAAGCAAGAATTCAAAAAAATCTTAATTTGTAAAAGGATTGCTAGAATCAGTCAGATGGAGATGTAGATTCTAGAATGTTTATTGAAACAATTGTCTTTTTATTTTGTAGATCTAACTTAAGCGTGTCTGAAAATAATGATTACATATGATCATCAAGCTTACCTTCTTAGATCATGAAAGTATATCTACAGATTAAATCTTCCTATAAATTGGGTAGCTTCATCCTGTCCACACATTACCTGCACGGGCATAATTTACACATTTACAAGATACTGTAGAAAGTGTCTAGATGTATCAGTTCGAGTATATAACTCATGGGAAACTATTCTAAAGTTAATTTCATATTGATGGTCACTTGTTCATTAATTCAGCAAAGGTGAGTTAAAGGCCTTCATCCAGGCCTGTATTTCTTATTTCGAATGTTACAGTGATGAACGCAGTCTCTGCCTTCAAGGGACTCAGAACAGTGAACACTGTAGATGAAGGAAATAGTCTGTTAATGCCTCTGAGTATATTGAATGCAACTGACCAAACTGCCAGGATAAAGGGGTAAGTCAGCAACCCTAGCTGAAGAGTTTACCACATGCCTTTCAGAAATTGGTAGATGAAGCGGACAAAGCACAAATTAAGACACATCTGAATAACATGATTATGAAACTCTACACCTAGAATACCAAGAACACGTACTCTTTTCAAGCATTCAGAAAATTTTATCATATATCAGGGCAAAAATAATCCTTAATACATTTCAAAAAACCAATACCATATTCTGCTCTTCTCAACAAACCTCAATAAAACTGGAAACTAATTACTGAAGAAAATTTGAAAAAATCCTGTGTCTGGAAATTTGATAATGTAGAGAATGAAGGCAATTCCTCTGCCCTCTAGGTCCTTCTGGCTGGTCTACGAATTAAATTGACATGAGACAGAATAACAGGAGAAAATCAAACAAAGTTTTATAACATGTATACATGGGAGAAACCCAGGAAAACTGAGCAATTCACCAGAATGGTTGAGGTTGCCACTGTAAATGCCATCTTCAGCTAAAGACAAAGGAGGATGTTGTGGGTGAGGGAAGTCAGTTACGGGAGATTACCAAAACAGCACAGTAAACAAGAGTAAAGTTATTATGCAGATGTAAGTCCTTGCCTTCTGCATTAATAAAAGTTTGTAGAGATGAGGTCATCCTCCTTTTCTTGGTACGAAGAGGGAGACATCTTTACAAATGGAAACTTACCTTACAATTGTAAATGTCTCTTACAAAGGGTAACTTTTGGTTTTCAGAGTTTCTCCCCTGTCTGCAGTTTCTTAGAAGTAACCAGCCCAAAATGATCCTCATGCCAAAGAGACACATCTTGAGGAGGAAAATTTTCCTCTGCTAATAACATACTGTTTAGTGACTATTATGTTAAAAAGGAAATCATAACAAAAACTATGAAATACTCATAACTGAATGATCTTTAAGAGGTGTATGTCAAAATTGTGAAACATAGCTGGAGCAGTATTTAAAGGGAAATTTATGGCTTACATATAATTGCCAAGAAATTAGAGAGATTGACCGCATTCTTTCCCATCTCAGTGAATGGCACTTCCATGTTCCCATTTTCTTGATCCATTTGTGTTTTTATTCTCCCATTGTATGTCATCCATGGCATACGTTTTTCTCTCATACTCTGAATTCCATCATTCACAAAACCCTTTTAGTTTTGCTCCCACCCTGGTCTGAGCCATTATCCTCTCTCCTAGGCGTTATTTCAATAGTCACCTACCTAGTATTTCTTCTTCTCTTCTTGCCTTCTTTCATTCCATTTGTACCATATCATGCAAAGAATCCAGTTTAAATCTAAGTCAGATCATGTCAGTCCTGCTTAAAACCCTTGAGAGTTTCTACCACTCTTAGAGTAAAATAAAAATTCTTAACAGTAACCTTAAGCTTTTGCATGACTTTCCATCACTTCCTTACCTTTCCAATCCCCAATTCCTCCCACTCTCCTCTCACTCATTCCACATCTGTCACACTGACCTTCTTGCTGTTCCTCCAACTTCTTGGACACAAATCTGCTTCAGGGCCTTTGCACATGCTCTTCCCTCTTCCTGGTTATTTTCTTCCTCCAAAAATTCAAATGGTTTTACCCTTCACCTCCTTCAGGTCTTTACCTTAATGTCAAATTTTCAGTGAGGCTTCCCCTAACCAACTCCGAAATTTCACAAATATATCTGATACTACCTATCCCCCTTCTCTGCTTTATTTTTCTTTTTAGCACTTATCGCTATCTAACATAAGCTACATTTACTTACTCATTTTGTTTACTCTCTGCATCCTCCACTAAAATATATGCCCCAGAAAGGCAGAGATTTTGTGGAATTTGTTCACTTCTGGCTCTCCACTGCTTAGAACAGTGCCCAGCACTCAACGAATGTTTGTTAAATGAAAGATGAGTAAATTTAGCAATGAGAAAGCCTCCAATTCAGAAAGAACATTAATCCATTCAGGATGGAAATGCCTTCATTGGATGATTTATTTAGCTGGAACTTTTGAATTGCTCCACATGAGGAGCATTTGCCAGGACCCAGTCAGAAACAGGTTTACATCAATAAAAAGTTGATTCAGCTGAATTTGATTTATGAGGCCAGAAACAATGAGCCTCCAAATTGTCAAGCTAAATGCGAGCTTTCATTATGTCATTCAAAAAATTCACAACATCCATAAGATTATGTGCAAATCCTTCTTCTCTACATATTCAAATGGCGTCAATTCACAGGGTTATTTACTACTTGAGTTTTTCAAAACAATAGAAGTTTTGTATTAGAAAGATTTGGTGTTTGATAAGACCATGGATAGCCTGTTTGAATTTTAATCCAAATTACTTTACTAACTTTCCCAAATTTTTATCATCATCGTATTTTTGTTATTTGTGTATAGAAATCTAATATTCTTCAGTAAAATCTGGCACTAGGAGAGCAAGACATATTTGCTGGAATACAAAGTAGATACAACTGGTTTTAATTTGTCAGTAACCGATGGATAATCATTAAGAAATATTACCTTTCCCTTAAAGTAGCAGAAAATTTTAAGATATCTTCATATAAGGAAAGATCCCTATGGGCTTAGAAAGTCTCCAGCTTTATCAGTAGCCTCACCTTTGCTACAAATAGACATTGCACACAAAAATGAGGCCTTTTGTTATTTATATTTGCTAACTGTAACTCAAGTTATAATATAAGCACCCAATAAATATTTGATATTTTTGATATTTATAAAACTAAAATTTTTATTTGGTAAATGTTGAGGGCCTCCTCAGACTTTGACAGTAAAAATGAATAGTACTAAATATTGAAAACTTTTAGTGATGTTAAACTTATAACTATCTCTATGATAGTTATGATAGTTATGAATTCTATTTGACAAAGAGAGGTCAGGGAAATACATAAAAACAGGTATTTTGATGTACAGGATAAAACTAGAAATGATAATAAAACTAAAACTTTTGCATTTTTTAAATTATTGCGACCCCTGTTAAGATAACTTACCCAGTTAGCAAAATACATCAAAAATATTTTCTGGTTTACCACCCTCTAAACTGTTAAAAATTCTTTTGAACGCAAACGATAATTATCCTGTGAATTATTATAAAAAGTTATCAGCATTCAAAACTATAATTTGAATGGCAGAGATTCAACATACCAATAACACTGCAGAAGAAATGATAAGGAAGAAACTCTAAATATCCCATCACATCAAAATACTTGCCAGAGAAACTAGGAGCATTTATTTTGTTTGGTTTTTATCTTTATATAGGCAATGCAAAACATACGTGTTTCTGTATTTCAAGATTATAATTAATACTAATGTAATTGCTTAGCAATTTAGAGTTTACAAAGCATTTTTTTTTTTAAAGATTTTATTTTTTTCCTTTTTCTCCCCAAAGCCCCCCGGTAAATAGTTGTACATTCTTCATTGTGGGTCCTTCTAGTTGTGGCATGTGGGACGCCACCTCAGCGTGGCCCGATGAGCAGTGCCATGTCCACACCCAGGATTCGAACTGACGAAACACTGGGCCGCCTGCAGCAGAGCGTGCGAACTTAACCACTCGGCCACGGGGCCAGCCCCTACAAAGCATTTTTATAAACATTTATCCCAGGTAACCTTCATCCCCAATCTTGTTGTAAAAATTAAAGCGATTTTCCAGAGTGAAGCAGAGTTGTAGAGGTTACACAATGGATACCAAATCACACATCAAAGCAATAGACAGAGCACGAGCTCCACCCATGGTTCTCCAACTTTCTCAATCAATTGATCAATAAAAACACTGTTAGCATCCACTATGTGCCGTGTTCTGTGCCAGGATGTGGGGATTTACGGTGAAGAGACAGCCACGGTTTACATTACAATGGAATTTATAGATCAGCAGCTAGATTCCATATTTTTCCTCTGTACCCTTCTTTTCTATCCTGATTACACTGAATCTCTCATGTTAGAAAACCATTTTAGTCATGAAAAGTAGAAACTGATCCTCTTTAATAAGCAAAAGATATTAAATTTTTATGAAACGGAATATACTTCATTTCAACAATTCCATTCATCAAATATATCTGTGAGTTGGGCATTCACCTGGGTGTTCAAGAGAAAGAGATGAATAAAACAAGAGCCCTTCATTAGAACCTAATGGGAAACACAGAATAATTGAGTGCTAAAAAGGAAATACAAGTACTTTCCTACGGGAGGGTAGAGGACTATGAGTTTCTCATGTTTACATCCTTAGCTCTTACAAAAGCACCACATAGTAAGATTTTAACAAGGGTTTGTGGAATTAAATAAAGTAGTAATAACTTTTGTTTAAGGGGAGTTAGGGAAGAGCTTAAGGAAAAGGTGGCATATACACCGGCATCTAAAAGACAAAAGAGTAAAATATCATCTTATCTATATTTAGAACTAGTAGAGTAAAAATCAACTAACTAGAGATGATTGGCTTATTTAACTTTCAAAATGAAATGTGTAAAATTCCTAAATTTCCCATAATCTGGCAAATAATACATGACTGATGTTATCTCCTGAAAACAGTAAGGAAATGTCTATAAACCTTAGAAAGTTGAATGACTTATAATATAAAGTTTATGCCCATTATCCAGCAGGTGTGAAGTTTTATATTTCTTAAACTTCATCAAGTTTCCTGGTTAAATTCAGTGACCATAGAGACTTCTAAACATATTTTCTAATTTTTAAATTATTTCCGCGTCTGTCTCAAAATACAAACAACTTTAAAATTTCTATTTTCAAGCTTATTTTAAAAAAATAAGAAAACCCTTCTTATTAAGATAAATCATTCTGCTTGTGAGATCGAGGAAATCTCTTATTCCCAGAGTTTTTCATAGCAAACTTTTTTGTACTGGTCCCTAAATACAGAAGATCCTTAGCAATTATGAATTTCAACTTGATAGAAAGTTGATTAGAAGTAGGTCAGATTCAATTCTTCAAAAGGATTTCTAAAAATAAAAGGAAGTGAGTAAGTTTGTTTGTTGGGTTTCTGACAGGACCTAACTTTGAATATCATCAGCCTTAAACTGCTTTGGTTTTGTTCCATTTATCTACTATAGTGGAAGATCAGTTATTTTCCCCAAAATTGGTTTGTTCATTTTTGCTCAAAACTGTTAAATGGAATGGGATGATAGAACTGTTCAATTTCAGCTAGCCTAATCTAGCAGTTTTAGATGAAGAAGCTAAGAAATAACTTGGGCAGAAACATGTATACATTTGTCGCAAAATTGTGAGCATTTGGAATCTGAAATTCCAGAAAGGCCAAGGGATACAGGAATAAAGAAACTCTCCAAGCACAAGCTCACTTGTGTTCAGATCAAGGTATTGATGGCATTTTTGCTTTCATCAGCAGTTTTCAAAATCTTTATCAATAAACTTGACCTGTGACCTGCAAATTTCATCAAAAACAAAACTGATGAAGGAAACCAAAATGCTCTTGCTCACTTTTATTCTCCCCAATCATATTGTTGTTTGTATTTTACTGCTCTTATCACCACTCCATATAGAGGTATTTAAAATATAAAGAGAATTCTATATTGGTTAGGGAACATTGCGTTTGTTTCCCAGTAGTAGGTTCTTGGATTCTTAACTGGTATAATTTGCCTTCTAGCCATACAATCATCAAAACAAAAGATAGTCATAACCATACAAATAAAAATTTGTAGCTAAAAAACATTAATATGCTTTGTAGTGTAGCACCTCTTAAAACTCATCCCAATACGGCATCATCTGTATTACTACTATGATAGTTTGGCCCACATCCTTGCATTCTTAGTTCCATCCAGCTTCTTACAGGCATGACAAACAGAAAAGACATTTATGACCTCCACTGTGGCATAAAAAAGGTGCATTTTTCTAGTTTCTTAAGAACTTGGACAGCAAATAAAAAAGTGCATTCACATCCATGGCTTAAACTATCACCTATGTACTGTTCACTGGTTTTTCTCCTCAACTGCACTGTGAGTTCTTGTAGAACATAGAGTAGGATTTAAATAATATCTTTATTCTTATATCTAGTACAATTATTAAAATCTGTTTAATATTGGATTGAGTAATAGTTCAAAGTGAGAATTACAGTGTTTTCAAACATATATGCCTGGTTGTTGGGCTTCCAGATCACATCTAGAAGAAAATTCCTCCTGGTTTTAGAAGGATAGTTTGGTGTATGCATATACCTCTCTATTAAAGAAAACACTCTCTCCCACAGTCTGAAACTCCATGTGATGGTGTTGACTTAGAAAGCTGCAGCATTGAAGATGATTATCAATAAATCAGCTGATAATCTGAGATTCGATTCAGGGCATGAGTGGAGGAGAAGCTGACTTTAAATCTCCTTTGCTCAATAGCTAATTTTTTAGGCTATATAATCTGCCTGTGGCAAGTTGTTCTACAATAGAAAAACCCCAAACAAAATCTACCAGCTGCTCTTCAGAAGATCATCAACTAGTAAACTTTATCCTCTCTTCTGCATAATTGGAGGATTTTCTCAGATAATTCCTAACCAACTTTCCTATCACATAGTAAAAAAGTTTTTACTAAGTACCTCTGTGTGGTGTTGGTTTT
Organism: Equus caballus; assembly: GCF_041296265.1. NCBI lineage: Eukaryota > Metazoa > Chordata > Mammalia > Perissodactyla > Equidae > Equus > Equus caballus. Next base: position 10,999,164 of record NC_091692.1, on the reverse strand, counting down.
AACCTGGGGTATAATAATAATATAGTGAAAGAGATATTGTTTATAGAAATTCAGCAGAAGTAGCTATTACACCCATTATCAGTATCTTTTTTTTTTTTTTTTTTTTTTTTGCTGAGGAAGATTACTCCTGGGCTAACATCTGTGTCAATCTTTCTCTGTTTTATTTGTGGGTTGCCACCACAGCATGGCTGTCAAATGGTGTAGGTCCTCATCCAGGACCCAAAACTGTGAACCCAGGCTGCTTAAGCAGAGCTCACTGAACTTAACCACTAGGCCACAGGGCCAGCCCCATCAGTATCTTTTTGATCTATTGTGTAGAACCATGTGAAATTCCCTTTTCTATAATTGGCAATTTCATATGGTTCAAATTAATACAAAATTCTGTGTGAATTTTTTAAAGGTCAAGAAATATGTTTTTCATTTATGGGGAATCATAAATCATATACACTTATTTTCAAGTTTGCATATTAATATATAATTTGAGACCTATTCTCAAAAAGATCCAGGACCAAATTTTATGTTTCAAGTTAAAAAAACAGCCATTGATTTTGTGACAAAGAAGCACTAATGGAAAGACTTCAGGATGTGCCCACTCAGCTTAACTGTGTCTTCACATTCTTATCTTCAAGCCAAGCTGCATGGTTGTCTCAAGTTGCTGTAAGGCTGGGACAGGTGTGGGGAAATAGGAGTAAACAGGGATTCAGGACACGCATCCCAAGTTTAATCAGAGTAATTCTGCTTCTACAACAATTTAAATTTTTAAGTAAAATTTTCTGTGAAGAAAGAGGTCTGCAACTTAAAAGACAGTAGGAAAATGGATATTTTCCGTGATTGCTAGGGTGAGCTATCTAAAGGCTCTATACTCATCTTTTCCAAAACCATTGAATCTTGCGATGTTGTCAATTCATAAGGAAAAAGAAATTGGAGAATTAAGGGCATGGGGTTTTTGGATTGGATGGACCTTATATTCTGATATCATCATTTATCTTTTTGTCATACTCTCTGTTACTGTTGGTGTAAGTAACTCCAATCTCTCACAGGATCTGAAAATTATTCTGTTGTATTGATCAGTTAATCCTATTAAAAGAGACATGAAACTCTTATTCACACCTCTCTGGTAGATCATTAGATGGCCCCATCATCAGAGCAGTGTTGTCCATTAGAAAGATAACGTGAGATACATATGCAATTTGAAATGTTCTGATAGTCCTATTAAAAGACAGAGGTGAAATCAATTTTCACAATCTATTTTATTTAACTCGATAGGTCCAAAATATTATTATCACTTCACCATGTAATCAATAACTAAGGTAAATTCTCAGACTCTTCACAATTTCTGATTAACTCTGTATTCCAATAAGACTTTAGAGATGGACTTTGAAATTTAATACTAACCTAATTTTCATATGTCATAAAATCTAATTCTCCTTTTGATTGTTTTCAACTATTTAAAGATGTAAAAACCATTCTTAACCCACAAGCCATAGAAAAGTAGGTACAGGTTAGATTTATCAGAAGCTAATTTGTCAACCTCTGAGCGGGCATGTTAGTGAGTACACAATTCAAAATAATTTTAAAAATCTATCGTGACTTAATTTAATACTAATCAATGAAAACTGGGTTAGTATAAAAATCCAAACTGCAGATAAACTAGAAAATTTCTTGAATTATCACTTGATTTATGAAAGAATAAGTGAATAAATTCCATCAAGATTTTGGCATTATTCTGGAAAGTCACAAGTTGTCTTCCCTTATAATTTTCTACAGCTCATTTCTATTAAGGGGTCAGCTAAATGATCTTGACACCTGGCAACTTGTTGCACACTTAGTTTGTGGTATAAGTTTTTATTCTCTATGGAGAATACACAATATCTAGTTCTATTTATTGTAGTGAGTTATTTTGGAAAGTTGTAAATATATAATTTACCTTCAAATATAGTCATATTTTGCATCAGATGAACTGATTCAAGAAAAAGCTATAATGCTTCTTCATGATTCTTAATTCATATAGCTTTATATTGTCAATATTCATTAGGTACAGGAAATATGCAAAAATATTTCTAGGTAGAGATGTCAATGTTCTATCATCCAGAGAAATTAAAAACTCCTTCACATTTCTATGACTCCCAAAATATAGAAAAAATATCAATACAAAAATTGTGACACTATATAAATGAGCCTCTTTGCACCTACTTATTTAGCTGTCCCTTTCAATTCTCCGTCCAAACAAATGAAAGAAGTTAAACCTTAAATCATGCTTTAATTTTAATTTTGAACTTTTAGAGCCAGATTTCTTTTTAAAGACTAAACTGCTTTAAAATAGTCATTAAAACATCATTTTTCTTTTTTACCAACTATTTCTGGGGTTTAAAAGAGTCTAATAAAACCCCATAGATTAATTAGTCATGACCTGAAGTCATAATTTAAAATATTAGAATATTATGTTAATGTATTATTACATCAAAAACACATTTAACTGAAGTCTAAATGAAATGGATTATGCTCTATTATTAGAACTTTGGAATAATATCTTCAAAGTCAATGCACAATGTGCCATTTTAAAATACTTTAAATGTCATTTTATCTTATTCTTGGGAAATTGGACATATGATTCATTTCTGCCTACCTTATGCCGTGAAACAATTCACCTTTGTTTCATACCTGTTTGGGGAAGAAATATTAAATCATTTTTCTTCTTTGTTTATTTTCATTATCCTTTGGCTTTATGTTGGGCTTAAAGTTGATCTTGAATCTTCCAGCTGTACAGGTTGTTATACTACAAGGTATTTTTTGAGTAAAGTTTAACTTTTTTGAAACCTATCCCACATACTTCTTGACTTGCTTGGGATCTTTTGTGTGCAATCATGGAAATACCATTTATGCTTTATGTTGTTCTTCTTTTCTTTTACCTTGACTAAAAGGTAGATCACAACATTTGATTGTGAAATGGGTTGCTCTTTTTGTACAAAGGAGATATATTAGGAGATGAATTACACGGACTGAGTCTTGGAGGCTCTGTAGCCACAAACAGACATGTTTCATATTGACTCACAGAAGCTCAGCAGTTTTGTGGTGGAGATACTCTGCAAACTAAATGGAAGTTCATGTGCTCCACTTCAGCAGTTCAGGGTTTCGCTGGTTCAGATCCTGGCCATGGACCTAGCACCACTCATCATGCCATGCTGAGGCAGCGTCCCACATAGCACAACCAGAAGGACCTACAACTAGAATATACAACTATGTACTGGGGAGCTTTGGGGAGAAGAAGAATGGAAAAAAGAAGATTGGCAACAGATGTTAGCTCAGGTGCCAATCTTTAAAAAAAGAAAAAAGAAATAACCTGAATTCTGAAGATGAGTGTGTTAGGAAGCCACAATCTTAAATTAAACATTTCTGAAAACCAAAGTGTATTTTTTTCAGTCTCTTAGGACTGAGGAGGCAATTTAATATCAGATACTCATTGAAAGCTGGAGGGACAGGTCCTAGGAACAGAACAACTCAGAAGTATTTCAAGATGTATCAAAGCTGAAGCCTAGATTTGACCCAGTTGAACCCATGTTTTGACTGAAGGGTTTGGCCCACACTTTTTCTGCCTGGCAGAGGGATGGGCAAAGTCTGGTAGAAGTTAAATCACATTTAAGCCACTAAAAATTTTGATAGAAAATATCTGTTGTTAAATTTAATGTTATGAGACATTTAAAACAAACAGGACATTTGGACTGATAATCCAGGATATAAAAGAGACAACAAAAGCATACCATTAGGTAACCCAGACATTGGTGTTAACAGCAAATGAATTTAAGCTATGATTATGTTAAAAAATCTACAGGAAAAAGTAGAAAAGACTGATGGAAAATTGCAACATAGAATGAAAATATATAAAAGAATCAATTGAACATTCTTGAATTAAAAAATACAAAATTTTTCATTAAAACTAAAGAAATATTACCAAATGAAAACGTGAAAAAATGAAGAAAACCAGAAAGTGACATTGCATGGGTAAATATAAATAATAGGGGGTTAGTGTGTGTAATTACTTTATTAACCCGAAAGAAGGCAGGGAAAAAGAAAAAAGTGAACATAAAATATGTGACCAAATATTTAATAGATGGAGGGCTGTAAAAAAAAAAACCCTTTTAGATTAATCTAAAAAGTCAAAAAGAAAAAAAATAAGACATAAGTCAAATAGAAAACAATTAGTAAGATGGTCAATATAAACACAACTGTATCAGTAATTACATTAATGTAAATGGGTAAAATCTTTTAAGTAAAAGACTAAAATTGTCATTCTGGTTATAAAAGCAAAATCTATCTATATGCTGCTTACATGACACCACCTTAAGTAAAAGGATACAAAGATTGAAACAAAACAGGTGATAAGATATATCAAATAAACACTAATCAAAAGAAAGCTATATCAACATAAGGCAAAGGAGACATCAAGCCAAGAAGAAATATCAGAAATAAAGAGAGAGACTTCAAAATGTTAAATTGAGAAATTCAATAGAAAATTATTGCCAAGCTTAATCTGTATAGTCTCAACATAGGTTTAAAGTATACACTAATTAATATAGGTTCAAATATGTTAAAGTAAAATTGGCAGAGTTCAAAGAAGAAATAAACAATTCTAAAATCATTGTGAGACTTTAATATATATTTCAATAGGGGATAGAACAGGCAGACCAAAAAAATCAGTAAGGATAGAGTATATCTGAGCAACTCAGTTAATACGCTTGACATATTTTGCCTAAACAAAACACAGCGTACAAAAAAATGCAGAATTTATATTTTTTCAAGTGCACATGGAACATTTATCCAAATTTATGATATTCTAAGCCATAAAGAAAACCTGAACAAATCCCAAGTGATTGAAATCACTCAGAGAAAGGTCTCATAAAATTGAAATTAAATTAGAAAAAGATAAAAACACAACTAGAAAACATTCAACTGTATGAAAATTAAACCATATACTTCTACATAATCCATGGGTCACAAACAAAAATACAACATAAATATAATTATATTATGACTTGAATGAGAAATAGACTATGAAACATTGATATTTATGAAACATAGATAAAAATTGCTAATAGAGTAATTAATATCCTTGATTGGATATATTAGAAAAGAAACTGAAATTCAGTGATTTATACTTCTACCTAAAATAAGAAAATAAAACTAACGGAAAGGAGATAGAAAGAAGAAAACAATTAAAAGAGCAGCAATTAATGGAATAAAGATATTGTGAATTGAAAATCGATAAATTAAAATTTGTTTCTCTGAAAGATTGGCAAGCCCATTTTTATTCATACATAAACAGATCAAATTAAATAGGTAACATCCCTAGGAACATTTCGTATATTAAATAGAAAATGTTATGAAATCTGTGCAGTGATAGCATTTTACTATTTGTATGAAATGGAAAAATTCCTCCAACAGCACAACTTACCAAACCTTCACAAGGAAAATAAATCAAAATGGTCCTTTGTTAGAAAAATTGAATCTTTGGGACCTGCCCCAGGGCTGTGTGGTTAAGTTCGTGTGCTCTGCCTCTGTGGCCCAGGGCTTCACTGGTTTGGATCCTGGGCGTGGACCTGTCACTGCTCATCAAGCCATGCTGAGGCAGCGCCCCACATAACACAACCAGAACCTACAACTAGAATATACAACTATATACTGGGGGACTTTGGGAAGAAGAAGAAGAAAAAAGAAGAATTGGCAACAGATGTTAGCTCAGGTGCCAATCTTTAAAAAAAAAATGGAATCTTTAATTAAAAAAAAAAAATTTCAGGGCTGGCCCCATGGCCAAGTGGTTAAGTTCGGGTGCTCCGCTGCAGGCAGCCCAGTGTTTTGTTGGTTCAAGTCCTGGGTGCAGACATGGCACTACTTGTCGGGCCACGCCGGGGTGGTGTCCCACATGCCACAACTAGAAGGACCCACAACGAAGAATATACAACTATGTACTCGGGGGCTTTGGGGAGAAAAAGGAAAAAAATAAAATCTTAAAAAAAAAATTCCATATAGAAAATGTTCAGTCCAAATGGCTTCACAGATAAATTATTCCAAATATTTAAGGAAGAAATACATAAATTTCACACAAACTCAGTAGATGATAGAGAAAGTTTAAATACACTCTAAGTCTTTATGAATCCAATATATTTTCAGTAACATACTAGACTATGACCTTTCTAAAAAGGAAAGTTGCAAGTAAATATCTCTCATGAACATAAATGCAAAATACTTTTTAAAAATGTTAGCAAAGTAAATCTAGCCAAATATAAAAACGATAATACATCATGGCCAAATAGGCTTTATTCCAGGAATACAAGGGTGGTTTAGCATTTGGAAACCAACCAAATTATTTTACATATTAAAAGATAAGATAAAAAGAGAATAATCATATGATCTACATCCTTTAAAGCAGGGTTCCTCAAACATAGCACTATTGAAAGTTGGGACTACCTTATTTTTGCTTTGGGAGACTTCCCTGTGTATTGTAGGATATCTAGCGGCTTCCTTAGCTCTACTCAATGGATGCCCATAGAAACCCCCTTCCCAGTCAGGACAACCCAAAATGTCTCCAGACTTTGCCAAACGTCCTCTGGGGGAAAAATTGCCCCTGATTGAATACCACTGGTTTACAGCAGTCTTGATAATCATGATACTTGTGGTACAATAAAAGTACATTTGTTCTTTATCCCTGGTTCCTGGCACAGTGTTCCTGAAATTCTCGGAATTTCCAGAGTGATAGGAGTGTCTTTTTCTACTCATAATGAGCCCCTTTCAACTACAGCTGAGTTTTTGCTAATGAGGTGACAGTTGTGGGCCCCAAGCTAGTTTGAAGATGGGGCCTGGTAGGCAGTGGAACCAATCATGTGATTAGCGGGTTGGAATTTTCAGCCCCATCCTCAGATTGCAGGGGACGGAGGAGAGACTGGAAGTTGAGTTCAATCACCAACAGCCGATGATTTAATCAATCATGACCACATAGTGAAACCTCTATTGAAAAAAAAAAAACACGTAAACAATGAGGTTTGGAGAGCTTTCAGGTTGGTGAGCACTTTGGGATGCTGGGAGGGTGGCACATCAGAGAAGGTACAGAAGTTCTAGGCCCGTACTGTCCCCTACGTGTCTCTTCTACTTGGCTGTTCCTGAGTTGCATCCTTTATAATAAACTAGTAATAGTAAGTAAAGTGTTTTCCTGTGTCCTGTGAGTCATTCTAGCAAATTATTTAACCTGAATTGGTGCCATGAGAATCCCTTATATTTGTAGTTGGCCAGGCAGAAATGTGGGTAGGCTGGACACCTCATTTGCAGCTGGCATCTGAAGTGCGGAGGTCTTGTGGGACAGAACTTAACTTGTGGGGTCTGTCCTAAGCTAGGAGCGCTAGTTTCAGAATTGAATTGAATTGGTGGACACTCGTTGGCATGGAAGAACTGGTTGGTGTGGGAAAACCATGTATTTGTTGGGGGGAAAAATGCACAATATTAATGGTAAAATATTGAAAGTTTCCTCCTGAGGTTAGGACAAAGATGTCCACTCCTGCTATTTCTATTCAACATTATACTGCAGGCCCTAGCCAGGGCTACAGGGCAAGAAAAAGAAATAAAAAGCACACAGATTGAAAAGGAATAAATAAAAAGAGGAAGAATTGGAGATAGTAGTCCACTAACATTTTCTGGCATTGCTGGGGAGGAGGAAATGCAGCAAAGACACAGGCAGTATATTATTTTAGTGGAACAAAAACTTTTGAAGAGAAGAAAGGGAAAGAAAGTCCTAAAGGAGGAAATATTTTTCTTCTATTGTGGTAGCTTGGAAAGATAAATGAGAAGAAAATATCCCACAACGTCTAGAGGTACTGAAGTTTGAACATAACATTGAAACTCTGAGGATCATCTCACCTTGATTTCTCATGGTTTATTCTTTCATACAGGCTAAAACAATCCTGGAAAGCAACTTGGAGCACTTAATAAATTATTAGCTTGAGTAAATAATATACATTAATATAATTTAATAACAAATACTTTTCTTCACATTTCCTTTTTTCCTTGTTAGGATAAACTTAAACTTTTGACAAAGAGAAATTCACTTTTGATTTTCATATCTTAGAAATCTAATAATTCCTTCTTTTGGGGGGTTAAAATATAGTATAACAAAAATAGTATAACATAAAATTATACTGTTGATTGAATTTTGGAAACGTTGCATAAATGCTCTTAAAATAGTAAGAACTTCATTGTTAGTATGTTATATTCCCAGTGGTTGAGGACATCCATCTAGTTGAGACAACAAGAGAAAATCCTAAGTAAATGGAAACTGATTCTGTGCTGCATAGGAACAAAAATTCACATGTGGTAAACTCATTGAGATGGCAATTGTTTTGTTGGTAACATTCCAGAAAGAGTGGAGATGGGTTGGAGTCTAAAAGGAACTGACTTCCACTTTGAGCCCCTTCACTTATTAAAACCAGCCACACTGGCCTTCAATTTTTTAATTTACAAATTAAGAGAAATTGATTCTAAAATCATCTCTGAGATTATTTCTAAATTGGTAGTCTATAAAATCATGAGAGTAAACAGCCTTGGGGAATGCTAAGTAGGAAATAGGAAATGGGAACCAGTAAAGAAATTGGAGAACTGTTTAAAAATATTAAGGAATAAAGAAAAAACTTTCTCGAAAGTGAGAAATGAGTGACTTTGTAAGTGTACAGATAAGAGAATAGAGAAGAAGTTATTTCCTAGAATACTTAGAATTACACAAAATTAATAATTCAGGAATAAATTATTCTGTGTTAAAATTTGGGATGATACAAATTTTCCTCGGATTCTAGAACCAGGAAAGCTACAGCTATCAAAGATCTCATAGGCTATACAAGAAAAACCTCAGCGAGCAAGACAAAGGTAAGGGCATGCATGGGCAGAGAATTTCAGAAAATTAACAAATTGAGATTTTTCAAGAAAATCGGAAAAGTTACCTGCTTCATGTCCAAGTCACTTAGCCATTTCTTTGTAATACAGGAAAGGGAGGGAATGGTGTAATGAGGGATGTTCTTATAGTTGTCCCCTTATGTCATTTGTCTTGTCCCAGTTGTAGTACGATGTAGCTTGTGTGGCCCTCTTCTAAGCCACCCCATCATTTGCTTACTTTCTCAGTCTGTCTGATTCATAATCATTAAGCTTCTGACAAAAAGCTAAACATAAAATAATTCTGAATGAATGTTCTGAATCAGTGCCTTGTGTCCAAAATGAAAAAAAATCTTGCAGTAACAAGCAAGAGAAATCCTATAAATTTTCTGGGAGAAAAATCATTCCTTAATTGTATCAGCATGAAAAGATTTAAGTGTACATCACTCAAAAGACTTTTTCAGGCTCTGAAAGAGAAGTGATTAAACTTAAATAATCCTCTAAATATGCTCATTTAATCATCAAATACATTTAAGAAGGAAGACTATTTAAGAAGAAAAACTATGTCAAGTAATAGAGTCGTTGAGGCAAAAATAGCACAAGTACATTAAAAGAAAACCTTTAGTTTAGTCTTGATTCTGCTAAAATATTTGTTATGGAACAATTAGAAATTTGAGATAAATTTTTCAAGAATAAAGAAAAAAATTCATCACAATACTAACACATTTAAATTGTGTTTAGACAGTTATAATATTTAAACTCCGAAGACCTACAAGTAAAATTTTAATTGGATAGAAAAAGTTAAAGAATTCATTAAGTCTCCTGAATAAAATGAATATCAATGTCATTGAAAGATGAAGTAGAAGAGATTTACATGTTCAATTACCAATTTTTTCTCTTCATGAACTCTCTTAAACAGATTTATGGGTACACATTATAATTGCATATTTTACAAAATTTTCAAAGGTGTATCCTGTCTAGTTCATGCAATATGTTATGTATATTTAAATGGATATCAAATTAACATGAGTTTACTCCACAAAAATCCCCTTTCAATGTATAGAAGCCAATCATTTTTATCTTTCAAAGTGTACTCTCTTCTAAGTCTTATCCTATTTCTTCCATGAGTCTTTATCTTCTTCATGGGTAATATTTCCTTTGCATGGCTCTTAACTATGGCATCTCCCCAAGTCCTGTCCTCAACAATTTCCCCCAATCATTTTCTTTAGCCATGTAGTGACTTGCTCACACAATTTTAGGAATTACCAAAATGCTGAGAACCCAAATGAAAAGATTTTTCATCCAACTCATTCTCTTGTGATTCACACTTGTATATTTAACAGACTACATTATATCTCCTTCTAGAGATCCCAAACATACCTCACATTAAATGTGTTCAAAACTAAATTTAAATTTTTGCCCCTCCTCATCTCTTGACCCCATGGCTCTGCTGATCCTGCTTCTCTCCCTATGTACTTTGTCTTTGTTTTTGGCCCTACCATCCATCCCATTACCCCATCAAAGACATTCTTTCTCTAATCCTTCTCCCTTACTCTCCTATGATCAATTGGTGTCTAACTACTATTGATCCTTTCTTCCTCGCATCTTTCCTCATTCTTCACTGTATTGCTTCTACCTTCTTTCAACATTTCTCTACTAGAATAAATGCATGTTCTCCAGCCCTCCCTCTAGATTCTTCTCATCATGATTCTTACCAATATAATGTAAAATGTGTCTAATTATGGCACTCTACTGATTAAATTTCTTCAGTGACTGCTCGTTGAACAAAGAGAAGAGGTCAAAATCCATGCTAAGGCAGATAAAGCCATGCTTTACCTGTTTCCTGCCTACCTTTATTGCCACATTTCCTGTGATTCCCCATGTCACACTCCTACCCATGCTTCAGCACTCCTGAATAACTTGCAGATCCCAAAAGGAGCTGTGCTATTAAATGTATTACTTGCTAATGTTGCCCTTTCTGCTTGACTGCAAAGTCGACTTAACTATTAATTTCCATGAAGAGTTTTTGGCCCACCATTGGCAAAACTGGCTCCATAAATCTCTGTTCACACATTGTACCCTATACAGATTGTCATCAAGACACCAAAAGCTTCTTTTCACTTACAAGTCTGCTTCTTTGCATTGAAATTATCTAGGTTTGTGGACTATTTCTAACTCATCAGTTTATCCATAGAGCATGTTCCAACGCAGTGATGTGTGGTAGCTAGCAAATGTTTGCTGAATGTATGAATGAATGCCAAGTTAATTTTTGTAGATTATATTGATGTGACTTCTTCTAAAACTTACCCAAGTCCTTAATATTATGATAGAGTAAATAAATACACAAACTAATCTCTGGACAAAGAGTTAAAGGAATAAAAACAATATATTTTAAAACACTTGGCCTTAACTGTGGTTGATGAATATTTTGCTGGACATTGTGTTCTGTTTTTTATTCTGAACTTTGTATGTAATTCAAATTCTACTCTTGAATAAGTGACTACTTTTTATCTTTTAAGATCTGAAAATTTGGAGATTTTAACTTTTATTCTATTGTACAGGGTTGCATGGAAATAGGATTAGTGAAACAGAAAGTGAACTGAAGTAGAATCTACATATAAATACTATTAGATTAAGGTTATTACAGAAATCTGTAGATTTTTTTCAGTGCTTATTTTGACAATCAAAATAATTTTAATTTTTATCCAATTACTACAGTGATGGTAGTCATTGAAAATTCAAGGTCCTGTGACCTACATATCACCCTTTCCTCTTGGATTTTGATATACTCATAGATTTATATACCATGAAGTATAAAACAGTAAATGTTACTCAAACATCATTGTGTTATAATGAATATTTTTTTCAAAAAGAAATAAAGCATCTAGTATAATACTAGCATTTTAGTAATACTTGTCAATTTCCCTCAGTTCTCAAATTAAAACATGGGTACCTGAAAATGGACTTTCTTTAAGCTATACAGGTATGCAAAATATACTTCTTTTGATAGATGATGTAATCTTTGCAGTACATTTAAATAGTAGACTTTTAGATTTAATATTTTATTTTAAAATAATGTACTGAACTAATAAAGGTATTTCATGTTTACTATAAAATGAGAAATAAAGAGAAGTATGATCAAGAAAGTCCAACAGACTTCATCTTCCTAGTGGTGTTATTCCTATTGATCTTAAGTATATTTCCTTCCAGTATGTCATTTAATTTTTCTGCAAAATAAAATGTATATTACTTCGTGTTCTGCTTTTTCAATCAATATCATAACAAAAGCATTTCATGTTATTAAAATACTATTAATCGGTATTTTTTTAATATTTTGGCATTTACCTGTAGGTTTTCCTTATATGACATGTACGTTCTTAAACATTATTGGCAATTTTCATGTCAAAATTTTGAAATCTTGTCAATATTCTGGATTTATAAGATGACTTGGGAAGCTTTCTACAGTTTTAGTTTATTTCCTAAAATCATCTATTAAACATTGAAATTAGAAGAATAATTTTGAAAGATCTCGAGTGGAATCCTGTCTTTTTTAAAGGCAATATATTATTGACCTCTTCAGTTTTTCTCAGGTTGACTAATAAATTTTGCAATTCCATCGTCAAATTTGGTAAGTTATACTTTTCCAGAAATCTACTCTCTTATTTAGATTTTTCAGCTATATTAGCATATAATGTTTCTGTTATAATTAAAGACAGTATACATTTATATAAACCAATTTATAATTTTTATTTATATTTTTATCTCATCTTCAAAATAATTTGACAGCTGTACTATTTTACTGCTTTAAGATCAGATTTACAAATTTTTTATAAATTCAGTTCTTTTCTTTGCTAATATATTATTCTTCCAATTTTTCTCATTTCTACTATTTTTCCAAGTTTATTTAATTTTTCATTTTCAAACCTTTGAAACTGAATATTCATATCATTTACTTTCATATATCATTTTTCTTAATCACTTCAAAATAAAAATAATTAGAATACATTTTTTAAGTAAATACAAATGAAAATACTTAAATTTTTATTGTAAATTTTTAGTGCTTTATTTTTAAAGTTAGCTATTTATTTATATGTGAATATAACTTTGCTTTTCTCCTCAAAGTACTAACATACATTTTTCCCTAAGATGTGAAAGTCTCTTTTGGAGGATATATAAGCTGAGTGGTGGTGGTAGTGTTGGAAAAAAGGGGATTTTCACCAATTGTTCTGTTAGCATTGTTTAAATTTTAATATATATTTTAATAACATTATATTTAGAAAGCAATGCTTTTAAGTTTTTCTTTCTTGTATTTAGCAATGTTTTATTTTTAGCCTTGTGTAATATCAATTTTTAAAAAAAATAGGTCATGAGCATTTGGAAAGAAGGCATTATGTCTACTTGGAAAGTTAATGGTAGACATCACTTCATTCGATTTTAATGTGTTTTTCAGATTTTCCATATCTTTAGTAATTTGATGTAACATAGGGATATAGAAATATAGTAGTGTTTATCTATTATGTTTCTCCATTTTTATTATTACATACTTAATAGTGGGCATGCCGCCTTTCTCTGAAACAGATTTGTGACATAAACTGAAGAACATTCTAGAAAAATACACAATTCACGGCCACATCATGTAGAAACAAGAGAAAGTATGTTTCTTCTTTTCCAAATTCCTGCTTTTCATGTCAGATTTTCTACATCATATCAAAGTTACAATTTTCTCTTCTATGATTTTTTTCCTTTCATTTTTTCATTCTCTCTTCTCAGGGAATTTATACTTTATCTTCTATACTGCTTGTTCTACTTATTTACTGCTTTATCAAACAACTCCAAAACTGAGCGGGTTAAAATATCAACAATCATTAGTTCTTTCATGAATCTGCAATTTGGACAGGTCCAGGTGGGGATAACTTATCTCTGTTCCATTATGGCTTCCTATGGGACGGTTTTAAGAGCTGGGAACTGGAATAGCTGTAGGACAGATTAAGCAAATTTTTCTTTTTATGAAGTCTTTGGGCTTCTCCGACTAGTTTTTCCACATGGTCTCTGCAGAATGGTCGCCTTAGGGCAGTAGAACTTCCAATGTGACAAGTGTTACAAGAATCAGGAAATGGAAGTTACCAATCTCTCAAGGCGTGGGCCAGACATTGAGCACAGCATCACTTCCACTGTATTGGATTCGTCAGGCAGCCCCTGAGCCTGTCTAGATTCAGCAGAAGAGAAAATAAACCTCACCTGTCAATGGAGGGAGTAACAAAGTATTTTTAATCTATCATGCAGTCCAACTGTTATTCACACAGATCATCACAGTTTATAATTTAGAAACACCATTTGTTCAGCTCTCAATAATTCTTCCCTGGCTTGCATTATTCCCTTTCATGATGGCTTCCTTAAGAATTTTTGTCAAGTTGTTGCTTCCATCTCTTTTGGCTGCAGAAAACTTTGATGGCCTTGTGGTATCTTTCAGTTATACAAGCATGTCTGAGTCTAAGAAGATGTTGAATGGAAGCTTTCCTATTGCAAGAGAAGTGGCAGTTAGAGGTCAAAGTCAAGAAAAAAGTCCACATAAACTATGAAAGTGGTAAAACAGCAATTGGGGACAAATACCTATTTTAGGACTCATTAAGAATTGGCTGAGCAGGGTATGCTATCCCCAACCATCACTCAGCACACCATGGACCTTGTCTATAAACACAAAAACCAAGGCATGGAAAAAACAAGTTAGAGTAGCAGTATTCTCGCCAGGAAGAGAATAAAGTAGATGGAGGGGGCTTCCCACTTCCAGGCCAAGCAAAACAAGATTTCAAGTGAATAGCTCATAGAAAACAAAGGCGTCTAAGAAAAAGACTGTCATCTTATTCAACAACTGAATGTTTGCTGATTGTTTAATCTCGGCCTGCATTCCAGGGATGACTGCAAACAGTGACAAGCACAGTGAGGAGGAAAAAACAAAGTTCATGTTCGCACACCACGGAATTCAGACAGTTTAATAAACTGCTTACATATGCTAGCCAATAGTGACTTGAAATTTAAAAAAGGGCTGAACTGGGTTCTGTTGATAATAAACGTGTATCTCCAATTAAAATTTTCACAAGGAAAGCTTCATGTCTGGGAGACCCCAGATGGAAGGGAGAATATTAGTAGGTACCGTTTGAGGATTCAGCTATCCAGGAACATTATGAGGGAGTATTAATTTTGGTAATGTCTGTTTTATTAATTTTTTTTTGCTTTTTCTTAAAGTAACAGGGAAGCAGATATTGCTTAATGAGGACTGTGCAGTTAAAGACTTTGAATTAAGGGGGTATCATATGGATTCTATTAAGGTTTTACTCTTAATACTTACCAAAAATACTATGTATTCCAAAGATAGCGGAGGAGTGGAATTGTGTTAAACTCTCAGTAAGTGGTGTGATATTTTTTGTATGATTTGGTACAAAAATGTCGTATTTGACATTGTACCTAGCAGAAATTCCACCAGTTTTCTGGTATATGGGTGATACTTTTCCATTGCTGTCTTTGCTGATGTGGACATTTTTCTCTCACATTTTCATAGTCTGTAGACAATTTTAATGGGAATTTTGGAAGCAGGATTAAGGACTTTATCATAAACCCAGGGGTCTAATCTCGTATTTTTGATATATGATTTGAATCATGTCCATTTATCTTTAAGGAAACAACATGGGAAAAATGGAAAATACTTGAAATTGTAGTATTTTTTTAGCCAGAAAGACACTTTATGTCTTAGCTGGATCTGAGAAAATCTCTTTGTAAGCTACTTATTATTTATGGTAAAGTTTGCTTCCCTGTACATTTTAAGCTTAAAAAAAAGTATAAAGTTGCAGTTATTTTATTTATGTGGCATGGGTTTTAAGATAAAATGGAAAGCTCCATATGTACAAAAGGAAGAAATCATCTGAAATGAGAACTAAAGTAAAAATGAAGCCAATGATTTGTGAGAACATGAGGAATAGCTAAGTTCACATTTATTTTTAGAATATAGAATGCACCTCCATAGTTAGCTCTTTTTAACTGCATTAAAATTTTTGATTCCTATTCATTATTCCTCTCAAGCATCATAATATTTCAGGTTACTCTGAGAATATGCTGTGTCCTTTCTAGTTTATAACCTTCCATTCCCTGATCATCCCTAAGACACTCTTCTCAATAGTTTTAAGAAGAAAGTTGTAAAGGATGAGCTATAATTGAGTGGAGACATATTAAAACAGAGCTGGAGCAGCCATTTTAGGTGAACTGCCTTGTACGTCTTGTTTTGTTTTATCTTCTAAACTGGACCAAACCGTCAACATTCCAAGAGCTCAACAAGGATGAGAATATCCTGTTTGTTAGGACTGATAAAATTTGATTTTACTGATGACCAAATTGCTAACCAATCAATGAAGTTCAAGTCTAGCATTCTGCCTGATCACTGAATCTCAAGTCAACCCATGAAGTACAAACCAGCCTTACCTCTTCTAGCACCAATGACCTCTTCTTTAATGCAACTTACCTCATCTGCTTTCTTTTTTCCCATAAAAACCCTAAGCAGCTCTCCTGTAACTGGGACACTATTTGGGTTTCTAGCTGAATCTGTGCTCCCCCTAACTGGAATTCTTTGATCTCAAATAAACGCTTTGCCTCTTAAACTGGCAGATTTTTTTGGTAGGTTTTTGTATGATCACGTATTGGAGAAGATCAAAACTCAAAGCTATGTTCAGACAGAATAGAAACCAGAAGAAAAACAATGTTAGCTTTAGAGTCCTGTTTTTGGTTAGCTCCCACCATTTTTCTTCTCCCAGATACATATCACTCTTAGATTTAAAAAAAAAATAAAAAACCATTAATCTAGTCACATTGCACCTGAAAACTGTTTTGTCCTTTTTCATTATTTTGTTTATAATTATACAAATTGTTTGTGATATCTACATGGTCAAGAAATCCGGCAAAAATTTTCAGACATTTGTCCAATTGTTCCTTATTGAAATGTAATACATTGGATTCAAAACGGGGAAATGATCATTCAAGTGATAGTTTTAAAAACAGAATCATTACAAAATGCAATATTTATTTAGGACCTGCCTTTAATTGGGGATTTTATTCCCTTATTGTTTAAGGAATAGGTTAACTGCTTCAGAAATCATCCTTTTTTCTAATACCATTGTTTGAAAGCCCCTCTACTTGAGATGAAATTTTGAAAAGTTTAAAATCACAAAAGGAAGTTAGTCTTTGCAATGACTTTCTCATGTTATTTAACAAAAAGTAGAGTGCAAGTAATAATTCATCTGATTTCTAAGTGGCCATGACAATAGCAGTTATTTGCTCCCTCTGGGCACTAACTGTTTCTGCTTGCCCCAAAAAGGAGGATTTTCTTTAGATCTCCTCTGTACAATGCCGCTGATCTGTCAGTTAAACAGAAGCATATGTTAAGTCTTTCAGAATTTTAAAAATAGTGCTTTTGTCAGTGATTCTGGGAGGAAACAACTCCTTCTTCTTCTTCTTTCTTTTTTCTGTTTTGTTAGTTTGTTTCTTACCCTGGGGATCAATGAACGTGTTGTTCTTATTGAACTGAATAGCTCGGCTGCAGCCTTCCAGAGGCAGCTGTAAAGGGACTCATAAGAAGAGTCAATGATGAGTTGGGCACCCAGTTAGAAACTGCATTTCCCAGCCTTACTTTCATATGGATGTGGGCACATGACTAAGTTTTGTCCAATGAAAAATGAGAAGTAGCTGTGTGTACAAATTTCACAGTCTTGCCCTAATCAGGAAGGTATTTGCCTCTTTTGACTATTTTCCTCTTTCCTGCTGATTGTAATGTGAATGGAGTGGTGGGGAATGCAACAGTCGTTTTGATCCAGGAAATAGATGTTCAGGAGGTCAAACAAATAAACCAAAAGAAGTCAGGCATGAAAGAACCAGACAGACAGGGACTCAAATGTTGGCTCTTACAATCTTATCACTGTGATATTGGATAAGTTACTGACGTTCTCTGAGCTTCATTTTACTCATTTTGAAAGTATGGATAGTATTATTATGACAACTAAATGAGATTGTTATTGTTGTGAGGATTATTATATTGTGAGAATAAAACGAGATAATGTGTGCAAGCTACCTGGACAGTGTGCAACTACTGACAATTCTCTACCCAAGTCTTTCTAATTTTTTTAAATTTTGTTTTTATTGCAGTAACATTGGTTTATAACATTTATATAAATTTCGGGTGCACATCATTGTATTTTGATTTCTGTGTAGGTTACATCATGTCCACCACCAAAAGACTCATTACAATCCATTACCACACACATGGGCCTAATCATCCATTTCCCCTCCCTCCTTCCCCCGTCCCCTCTGGTAACCAGCAATTGAATCTCTGTCTCTATGTGTTTTTAATCTTCTACTTATGAGTGAGATCATGTGGTATTTGACTTTCTCCCTTTGACTTATTTTGCTTAGCATAATTCCCTCAAGTTCCATCCACGTTTTCACAAATGGCCAGATTTCATCCTTTCTTATGGCTGAGTAGTATTCCTTTGTGGATATATACCACATCTTCTTTATCTATTCATCCCATGATGGGCACCTAGGTTGCTTCCAAGTCTTGACTATTGTGAATAATGCTGCCATGAACGTAGGGGTGTATGTATCTTTATGCGTTCGTGTTTTCACGTTCTTTGAATATATACCCAGCAGTGGAATAACTGGGTGGTATGGTAATTCTATTCTTAATCTTTTGAGGAATCTCCATACTGTTTTCCATAGTGGCTGCACCAGTTGCACTCCCACAAGCAGTGTATGAGGGTTCCCTTCTCTCCACATCCTCTCCAACACCTATTGTTTCCTGTCTTGTTAGTTATAGCCATGCTGATGGGAGTGAGGTGATATCTCATTGTAGTTTTGATTTTCATTTCCCTGGTAGTTAATGATGTTGAACATCCTTTCTTGTGCCTGTTGGCCATGTGTATATCTTCTTTTGAGAAATGTCTGTTCACAACTTTTGCCCTTTTTTTTTTTGAGGAAGATTAGCCCTGAGCTGAGATCTGAGGTCAACTCTCCTCTTTTTTGCTGAGGAAGACTGACCCTGAGCTAACATTCGTGCCCATCTTCCTCTACTTTATATCTGTGATGCCTGCCACAGCATGGCTTGACAAGCAGTGTGTAGGTCTGCACTTGGGATCCAAATGGAGAAACCTAGGCTGCCAAAGCGAAATGTGACCAAACTTAACCACTGCACCACCAGGCCAGCCCTGCCCATTTTTTAATTGGGTTGTCAGTTTTTTTGTTGTTGAGATGTATGAGTTCTTTATATATTTTAGATCTTAAGCCCTTAACTGATATACACAATCCAAATATATTCTCCCAATTATTAGGTTGCCTTTTTGTTTTGTTGATGGTTTCCTTTGCTGTGCAGAAGCTTTTTAGTTTGATGTAGTCCCATTTGTTCATTTTTTCTTTTGTTTCCCTTGCCCAGTCAGACATGGGACTTGAAAATATGATGCTAAGACTGATGTCAAAGAGCATACTGCTTATGTTTTCTTTTAGAAGTTTTATGGTTTCAGGTTTTACATTCATGTCTTTAACCATTTGGAGTCAATTTTTGTGTATGATGTAAAATAGTGGTCTACTTTCATTCTTTCACATGTGGCTGTCCGGTTTTCCCGACACCATTTATTGAGGGGACTTCCATTGTTCTTGGCACCGTTGTTGAACTTAGCCATCCATGGATGTGTGAGTTTGTTTCTGGGCTCTCGATTCTGTTCCATTGATCTGTGTGTCTGTTTTTGTGCCAGTACCATGCTGTTTTGGTTACTATGGCTTTGTAGTATATTTTGAAATCAGGGAGTGTAATACCTCCAGCTTTGTTCTTTTTTCTCAGGATTCCTTTGGCTATCTGAGGTCTTTTGATGCTCTATATAAATTTTAGGATTCTTTGTTCTATTTCCATAAAAAACATTGTTGGAACTTTGATAGGGATTGCCTTAAATCTATAGATTGCTTTAGGAAGTATGGACATTTTAACTATGTTAATTCTTCCAATCCAAGAGTACAGTATATCTTTCCATTTCTTTGTGTTTTCTTCAATTTCTTTCAACAATGTTTTATGGTTTTCAGTGTACAGGTCTTTCACCTCTTTGGTAAGTTTATTCCTAGGTATTTTATTCTTTCTGTTGCAATTGTAAATGGGATTGTATTCTTAATTTCTCTTTCTGCTAGTTTGTTGTTAGTGTATAGAAATGCAACTGATTTTTGCATGTTGATTTTGTATACTGTGACTTGACTGTATTCATTTATTATTTCTAAAAGATTTTTAGCATATTCTTTAGGGTTTTCTATATATAAAATCAAGTCATCTGCAAATAGTGACAGTTTCACTTCTTCCTTTCTAATTTTGATCCCTTTTATTTCTTTTTCTTGCTTCATTGTTCTGGTTAGGATTTCCAATACTATGTTAAATAAGAGTGGTGACAGTGGGCATCCTTGTCTGGTTCCTGTTCTTAGAGAGATAGCTTTCAGTTTTTCTCCATTGAGAATGATAGTATCTATGGGTTTATCATATGTGGGCTTTATTATGTTGAGGTACTTTCCTTTATACACAGGTTATTGAGAGTTTTTATCATAAATCAATACTGAATCTTGTCAAATGCTTTCTGTGCATCTATTGAGATGATCATGTGATTTTTATTCTTCATTTTGTTAATGTGGTATATCATGTTGATTGATTTGTGGATGTTGAACCATACCTGCATCCCTGGAATAAATCCTGCTTGATAATGGTGCATGATCTTTTTAATGTGTTGGTGTATTCGATTTGCTAGTATTTTGTTGAGGATTTTTGCATCGATGTACATCAGTGATATTGGCCCGTAATTTTCTTTTTTGTGTTGTCCTTGTCTGGGTTTGGTATCAGGGTAATGTTGGCTTCATAGAAAGAGTCAGAAAGCTTTCCCACCTCTCAAATTTTTTGGAAGAGTGTGAGAAGGATAGGTATTAAGTCTTCTTTGAATGTTTGGTAGAATTCACCAGGGAAGCCATCTAGTCTTGGACTTTTAGTTTTTGGGGAAGTTTTTGATTACTCTTTTGATCTCCTAACTTGTGATTGGTCTATTCAAGTTCTCTATTTCTTCTTTATTCTGTTTTGGAAGGCTGTATGATTCTAAGAATTTATCCGTTTCTTCTACATTATCCAATTTTTTGGGATATAGCTTTTCATAGTATTTTCTTGTAATCTTTTGTATTTCTGAGGTGTCAGTTGAAATTTCTCCCCTCTCCATTTCTGATTTTATTTATTTGAGCCTTCTCTCTTTTTTTCTTGGTGAATCTAGCTAAAGGTTTGTCAATTTTGCTTGTCTTTGCAAAGAACCAGCTCTTGGTTTCATTGATTTTTTTTCCTCTTGTTTTTCAGTCTCTATTTCCTTTATTTCTGCTCTCATTTTTATTATTTCCTTCCTTCTACTGATTTTGAGTTTGTTTGTTCTTTTTCCAGTTGCTTTCATTGCACTGTTGGACTCTTTATTTGGGATTTTTCTTGTTTGTTGAGGTAGGCCTGTATGGTGATAAACTTCCATCTTAGAATTGCTTTTGCTCTATCCCATAAATTTTGGCATGTCCTATTTTCATTTTCATTTGTCTCTATGTATTTTTTTTACTTCTCCTGTGATTTCTTCATTGATGCAATCGTTGTTCAGTAGCATTATGTTTATTCTCCACATATTTGTGGCTTTTCTGATTTTCTTTGTGTAGTAGACTTCTAGTTTCATAACTTTGTGTTCTGAAAAGATGCTTAGTATTATTGCAATCTTCTGAAATTTGTTGAGAATTATTTTGTGGCCTAATATGTGATCAATCCTAGGGAATGTTCTATGTTCATTTAAAAGAATGTGCATCCTGCAGGTTTTGGATATAATGTTCTGTATATATCTACTAAGTCCATCTGGTCTAATGGGTCACTTAAGGCCAATGTTTCCTTATTCATCATCTGTTTGGATGATCTATCCATTGGTGTAAGTGGAGTGTTAAAGTCCCCTACTATTATTGTGTTACTATTTCTCTTTTTATTCTGTTAATAATTGCTTTATATATTTAGGTGTTCCTATGTTGAGTACATAGCTATTTACACATTTTATAGGCAGTATTCCTGGCCCTATGTAACGACTACACTCTGTTTCCTGTAATCTTTTCAAGTGTTTCTTTCCCTGGGCCTCAGGTAATTCCCTCACATGATCAATCCTCAGCTGAACACTCCAGTGGTCCCTCTGTGGATTTTCAGAATTCTTTCTCTGTGTTTCTCTCTCCTCTATAGTATTTTCTCCTATGGCTAATAGATGCCTTGATCTGACTTTCAGTTTTAACTCCTCAACTCATGGGGCCCATCAGACTCTACTTGGATTCCCAGTGTTTGTGTCACAGCACAGAAACTCTTTAAAAGTAAGGTAGGGCAATCCTAGAGTCACTTCATTTCTCTCCTGTCTTTCAAGGATCTTCTTTGTCTGATATTCAGTGTCTTGAAAACTGTTGCTTCATATATTGTCTCTTTCTGGGTTGCTCTCTGAGACAGAAGCAAGACATATAAACCCACAATTGAAATACAGTGTAAAAATAAAAAATCTGTGATAGAAGACTATACAAAATCTCATGAGAACACAGAAAAAGGAGCTAAAGTATTCTTGAGCTTTTTTATTGAATAAATAATAGACTTTTTAAAGAAAACCTTATTTGTAAATCTATGGAAACTATATTTTATATAATCAATATTTTAATACAATCTGAAATACAGTTCTCCAGTTATCTATTGCTGCATAAAAAAGCAACCCAAAATTTAGTGATTTAAAACAGCATCAGTCATTTTAATATGCTCACAATCTGTGCATCAAGGATTTGGACGGGGCTAGACTGGGAAAGTATTCTAGTCTGTGTGGCATCAATTTGGGTCACTCAGCAGTATTCACATGGTGACTGGACTCTCTGAGGTCCAAGATGGCTTCCTTCACATGTTTTGTGTCTTGGCAAAGGCACTGGAAAGCGGGGCTCACCTGGGCCATTTTCCTTCCCTACAGGACCTCAGGGCCTCTCTACATGGCCTGTTAGCAGCAGGAGTCAGTGAATGTGTCAGACACGTGAGCATGAAGCGGCAAAGCAGATATTTCTAAGGAAAGATACTTCATGTTTGATTTCATACTCCAACATGATAGAAAAAAAACTCTACAATCTCTTTTGTATATAGAGACGCCCCGGGGAAGAAACAAATGTGGTAAAAACTAACTTGTCAGAATCATTTATGGCTGTAGGTGGAAATCCCAGAAATAAATGATACATAAGGCTACAATTTTCTTACATTAAAAAAAAATGCTTTCTATTAAATATCTTAACTTACTGAGGGAAGCACATAATTTCATCCTTGATTCATAATCCAACCACTAAAATATAACAAATTTGAAATGATAAATCTCACAGCACAGTATTTTTAAATATAAACATGATACTAATTACTAGAGTCCTTATAATCAAGCTACCGAGGCATTACGAAGCATAACACCATCACTTTGCTAAAAACAATACATATAATTAAAAATATTCCTGACAGATAAATAAAATTTTCAGTTCAAAACTTAATAAATCGTATGCATATGAAATCATCAAAGTGGAAGGCTGAATTCTATGAAAAAAATCAATTAAAAAGAGGATGCTAAATTTTGAATAACTATTTTAACTTGTAACAGGTTATAAAGATGTTCATATAGTTACAGTTTTGTTACCTGTTTATATTCTTGTGATTTTCAATACGTTCTTTCAGTACTTGATTTTTAACATGTGTTACCATAGATGCATTTATAGATTTGTTCCCTTTAGAATGAATATACGAGAATACCATTTTTCTATAATAGTTCTTTCATGTTCATAAAGTGTTGTCTCAATAGATTGAGCAAATTGTGTTTGAGAACTAAGTTCAAAAGGGATTGTAAACACACACACACACACTTCCCCCCACAATTGTGAATGGAAGACTGTAGATAAAGAAAGGCAACATATACAGTTCCCTTGAGTTCTGCGCTAGGGCCAATCTCATTTAGCTTCTGTATAAATGACCTTGAAATAGGAGTAAACCTACCATACCTTGCTTTGAAAACAGTAGACAGAGTAGAGTCAGGATAAAGCTACAGGGAAATCTTAATAGAATATAGCCATGACTGGGAATGTTACAGATGAAATTTAATGTGGCTCAGTCTCGTTTTAACATCACATGGGAAGTGAAAGCATGCTCTGGCAGTAGTGGGAGAAATAGCGTATATAATTTAAAGCAAGAAATACAGGTGTTTTTTACTCCAAATAATTTCCTAAAATGCTACATGCCCTGTGAACGTGTACATTATGGCAATTTGCATATAGATTCTAAAAAACTGAAGTAAACATATAGATGCTAACTGTTAAAGCGGATAATTTTTTACATGAATCAAAACCTTAGAGTCATAATAATCATGTATAAATACAACTAGGTATGGGGAGTTTGTTTCTGTTGCCCTCATTTTTATCTACAGGACAGTTAGTAAAAGCTTGTATAATAGAGTGACAATGAAAAATGAGAAGGTATATGGGATAGTAAAGTGTTACTTATAAGTGAAATTAGATATGGATAGAGTAATTTAAAGATAAGTTAATGAGCAATGGTTTTTCTACCTTTAGCCGATATCTTTTAAAATTTGCTTGTCTTTGTTCCTTTAGCAGTTGTGGTAGCTCTCTTTTGATAGTGATGGAAACACTTCTCTTAGTCAAGAATCCTTGGTAGAGAACTGTTGAGATGGTGAATGACCTTGAAGTTCTTGTTCTTAAATTTTTGTTGCTGCTGTTAATTTTCGTAAGTAAGTTCATGTCAAAACAATTCCCGTTCTTTTCTCCTTCCAATCTTGAATTTATTAATCAAAAATACCCCCTTTTTCATGTATATTCTAAATATTGTTTTGTCAATGTATAATTTTGATGTTTGAAAGTAACCATGTTACAAATCAGTCTTTGTCTATATGTAGAAGTAGGATGAGAAAAGATCAGAACATCTAGGTATACTTTCTTCACCTCAGCCTCCAAACCAGCTAAGAAATTAAATTGGCTGAGACATAGATACCATCATAGGGATGCTGGAAAAATCTGGATGTAAACTTTTCTCCTTTCAAAAGCAAATATAGACACGTTTTCCCCTAAGGAACTGAGTTTTAGAACTGCAGAACAACATCGAGCCGCTGAGCTTTGAGAATTACTTCTTGTACCAGTCAATTAAGAGCTTGGGTAACTCGTTCACCTTGCAACTGCACAACTTTACAAGTACACGTGTGGAAGTTGGGGAGACAGAGAAACCCTAGTTCTTTTTGACTCTCAATTTAAGAGCTTTGGCTCTGGAGTCAAAAGCCCAGAGATCAAATCCTGACATTAACGCATAACCTTTGGGAAATTATTTAACATCACTCTGTCCTGGTTTCTTTAACTTGGACTTTTTTCTTTTTGAGGAAGATTAGCCCTGAGCTAACATCTGCTGCCAATCCTCCTATTTTGCTGAGGAAGATTGGCCCTGAGCTAACATCTGTGCTCATCTTCCTCTACTTTATATGTGGGACGCCTGCCACGCATGGCTTGACAAGCGGTGCGTAGGTGGCACCTAGGATCCAAACTCGTGAACCCCCAGACAGTTGAAGCCAAACGTGTGAACTTAACCACTGCACTACTGGGGCAGCCTCTGTTTCTTTATCTTTACCGTTAGCTCATAGAGTTGTTGTAATGATTTCCTGGCATAATTCATGTAAGAAAGTTAGCACAGAGGCTGAAACATAATAGGTGCTCATTAAATATTAGACATTGATGATGGTGTTGATAATGCTGATACTTATACCTTTCTGCCTATAAACGTTTATAAAAAATTAGAACTGCCAGGGCTAAGGAATACCAACTCATTGCTCTGCTTCATGATGAAGAAGATGATGATGATAGAGATGGAGAGGAACAATTACTCACCTGGTGGGTTTTGCTCTAAGGAAATGGCTATTTATTAAAATTTTTGTATGAAGCTTCATATGGTGCCATTTACGGAGAAGCATACATGGTGATGATGGTAATGATGATGACATTAAAATGATCACTTCCCTCAGGTAGACTTATCTTCTTTTAATCCAGTTATGCCTCTCTGTTTTATACGTTACTAAGTAGCTCTTCCAAATATGAAAATCAATGAATCAGTAACTATTTACCAAGTGTCTAGTATTTGCTAAATACTGTGGAAGACCCAAAAGGATCTTGCAATATTTTGAAGAAAATAAACTATGGGCAAGAAATTTATCAAACTCATCTGACTATTCACCACCCACATGGCACATGGCCTGTGCTTAGCAAAGCACTACTGAAATGTGTCAGTAGTATATAAAAAATAATAATCTATAAGCACTACCGATGTAAAATTAGACATATCATGAATTATCAATTGAATCATTATCATCCATCCGGATATTTAAAGCATAGTCTCTTAGGTGAGCCGCACCCTGTAACTGCCTAGGATAGGCATTTATTCCTAATGCACTTTAATTCCACATGGACCATGGTCCCTTTCCCTAGGAAAACTGTTATCCTGAATATTCTAGATTATGAATCAAAATAGAAGAGAGATATAATTAAATTTATTGGGAAAAAGATTTTCTACGGTCAAATAAATTTGAGGAACACTAGGATAAACAGAATCAAATGAGTTTCATTTCTGCAGGACTTCTCAGACTATTTAATATTGTAAAGTGACTTGGCAATATTTCCAAAATGGATTAGAATGTGCAATCCTTAACTTACCCCAGGCATCTCACTAGACGGTTGTCCCAAGGAACTCACAGTATTCTGTGGAAAACACTTACCTAGGCAAATTATATATGTAGCACAAATTCAAGTGAACGAAAGCAGTTCTCATTGCATGTAGTACTGCCCCGTAGGGGCATTTTGGAAATTTTTGAGGATCCTTTAGCCTTTTGGAATAGTTAGTGTTTAACATATTTTAATGTATATTATTCTGTTGTATATTATAAATTACTTTTTGATGTTTGAATTATGGCATTACATCGCTTATTTTTTAATCATATTTTGAAGATATGTTACATTATCTATGAATTTTATTTCATGACGTGTTAAAAATATTTGTTATGAGAAGAGAATGTTGAATTGCAGGTCTCAACCACCATTCTGAGATTATTATCTCAACTAAAAAGCTTTAATTGTTTATTTTAGCTTATTACTGCTTACAACAATTTTCTCCTGTGTTGTTAAAAGCTTCCTGCTGGAAGATGGAAGAGATAAAGAGAAGGCAGCGAATGTACTCTGGATTTCTGGAATACATTGAGGTGGGCTTTATCTCAGTTTGATTAAGTACAATACATTTACCTCAGTCATCAAGGGGCATCTTCTCCTGGCAAGTGGTCGCCATTGCGGGGGTGGGGAGGGTGATGGAGAATTCTGTGGTAAGTCTTTATTTGACCCTAGATTCTAACCTGAAGCTTAAGACCTGTCACTTGGAAAGCTAAAGTCTTCGAGCAAACAATCTACCTATTTACTTAGCAATTTGAGCTGTGGGTATTTCAATTAGTTCCCCGGCAATTGTTTTTAAATTAGAGAATTGTGAGCCTAAGCAAGGAAAAGTACACTTTTACTTACTTGACAGAAGGTTAGTTCAATCCTTACTCTGAGTTCTAACTCCATGAACCTTCTGACTATGACAGAGTTCTCACGGCAGGGTTTAAAATACACTCCTTTTCAGAATTTGCATGTTACCTCATGGCTTCGACCTTCTTGATATGTATTTTTAGTTCATTCTAGGATATTTGGATCTCACAGTGGCCTGAACACATCCCTATGTGGCTAATATTGAAAGTGCACCTGTCTAAAGAATGCTATTGAGATCCTGTTTTAGAGCAACCCTGGTGCGCTCCACTTGTTTGTATTGTCTGCCTGACCCATGAAGTCAGTTGACCTAGGAGCTTAGATTCAATAGTCAGTATGTAGTGAATCTCCTTATTTCCTCTGTCATCTGCATGAAATTCTATTGTTCTTTCATACTTGGTATCTCTGACTAAGCAGAGACATAGCTAGCACCTATTCATTTAGGGTTCACTTTTCTTAAAGCAGAGAATATGGACTTAGAAGTGTGTTAACAAAGTGAGTGTATGGTTGATGCTGTACTAACGATCATTTTTTTTTTTGAAACAGCATATCAGTTTGAAATGGAGTGTCTTAAAAGATTTGCAGAAATGCAGATGAACACAAGCTTAAAGATGAGTTTTAATAATTCAGCGATAATTACAGTGCCATACAATGCAAAACATATTGTACTGGGAATCAAGAGACCTTGACACTACCAAGCTTGTTGTGAGGCTTTGAACAAGCTATTTAATCTTCTTGGACATTAATCTACTTGTATAAAAAATGGATGTTGAAAGATGTTCTCTACAAGATTGTTGTGGGATAAAATGAGAAACTATTTAAGATTATTTTAGAATAGTTTAACCCTAATTGTAAGGTTTAATTATACCATCCCATAGAAAATGATGATTTATAAACTTTAAATTTATAAATCAAAGGGAACTGAGAAATAAAATGGCCCTAAAACTTTCAGATCTAGAAAACATGAGATTCTTCCCCAAATGATCTTTATCTTTGAGTAAATGGTACCCATCCTAATAGATCTGAGTCTGGGATGTGAGATATAAGAGTTGATCAGAATACATCTGAGAACTAGGTCCAAAGAGCCAGTGATAGAAAGATAGATGACACTGAGGTGCATTGAAATGATAGAGCATGCCCAATTGACCACGTTAGAGATGGGAGTAGAAAATATGAGGAAAAAGTTCAAAGCAACATGTGAATCAGGAAAATAAAATGCTGTTGTGAACATTTATCCTTATTTCTATTTATTTTTTTATTCTGAATTACATTTGTTCAGTCCTGATGGATGCTTTGCATAATGCTCCTATAACCTTAGTGATGGAAGCGATAGGTTACCAAGAATGGGCCAGTCTGAGCTTGAATCCCAGACCACAGTGATTATTCCATAAATTATCAAGTAACGAAGACTGGATAAGAGATTCCTTCTCTGAGGTTTTTCAGTCTAGGGTTGTTGAGGAAGACTTTTTTATTTCTGTCCTCTGTGGTCAGAGAACCTATAGATTCAAGTCCCAAACTGCTGGAAGCCATTCCATTGCCTCCTTCCACATTGACCTGGACTAGAATAAGAGAATATGAACTGCAGAGAGAAGTGGATGTGAGAACTTGAGAAAACCTGAGAGCATTTGATTCCTTGGTTGTTAGCACCCTTAATGCCGACTCCACCCAATCTCTTCCTGTGTTTTGGTTTTCTGAGCCAATAAATGCCCCCACTTCTCTCTAAGATAAAATGAGTAGCTTGCATATGTGTTGGTTACCAAAGAATCCGGAAAATTCCTGTGGAAAGTAATGGCCAAATTTATTTTTAGAGAATAATTAAATTATAGTTTAAAAATCTCAAGAGCAATAAGACATTTAGGAACCCTTTAGCAAGTGTTCTCGTTTATTACTATGTCAGAGCAAAGGCAGATTTTAATGTCGTGACTCTTTGTAGAGAAATGAAAGAAATTAACAGAGATAGCTGCATATTCAGGTGGTTGCCACCAGAAGAAAATTTACTCTGAAGAAATGAGAAATTTTTTTTCAAAAGTTTAGAGATTTAAGTTGCATAAAATTTAATACTTATCACAAAAAGCCACCTACCATCGTGATATTTCCTGATTTTAAAAGGAAAAAAAGAAACAAATTATGCACATACTTAAGATTGAAAAATGTCTTCTGAGTATATACAATGGATATTTTTTCTCATGCTTATCACAATTTCCACTCATTTGAATGTAATTTACCATCATCATAAAGTTCTGAGGGAGAGCCTATAGAGATTGTGTTGTGATGTCAAATTGCTATATGAAAACAATTTTGATGAGCGCATGGACACCACACTATAATGACAAATTATAATGACAAAATGGCTTCAACGTTTCCATGGAGACCAAATTACAATGTCAAACTGATGGCAAAATGAAGTCAATACAAATCTACACAGACCAGATTGTGATGCTAAAACAATGCAAAGCAATATCATCATGGGTCTGGGGAGGCTATGCTATGATGTCAAGACGATGGGAAAGCAATATCTAGGATGATGTCAAAAGAGTAACAGAAAAGATGTCAGTGGAAATCTCAGCAGCAACCGATGACAGTAAAATAAAACACTATTATTAATGCAGATTTTACCAATGGTAAAATAAATCTAGTGAAACTAAGAAAATTGGAAGGTTATATATTTAAGTATTCTGATTCTAAATATTGTTTTATTTTAAGTTTTTAGAAACTAAGTGCCTAGTCAGGAAAGTTAAGAGTGAAAAAACTGAACTCTGTACTCAGTGGTGAAAGTTATTTATTGAAGAATCTGTTTAGATGTAAATTACTTTCCTCATTTACAAAACAACTTGAAAGGACCCACAGGGAGACAGTCTGATTAATTCAGTCCCCTCTAGAAAGCTTCATTGCAGAATTCTCTGTTGAAACGTCTTTGGGGCATGCACACCCCTCCTCTTGGGGTGGTTGTCACACTTTTTAATTCTTCTTTGCTAAAGATGTTAAAATATTTACTGTTACGTTTTTGTATTTTATAAATTATAAACCAAGTAGTTTAACACTGCCATTGTCAAAAATAGTATGAAGCACAACGTTATCTTCACTGATGCACATTACTCCCATTTGTTCTTAAATAATAAATTATATTGATGCAATTTATCTTGAATAAGTGCAATAAATATTTTAACCTAATGCTAATGCCAATCAGTTGGCACGTTAAATGCAAATGGAATAGAATACATTTATCATGGTTTCTCAACGCAAATCGTTTTTTCTTCCCTCCAATGGTAAACCTGAATTCTTGTAGAAACAAAAGACAACATGTTATAGCGTCATAAAAATGTACTGATTATTTAAAAGTAATTCTTTCATCAAGTTAGGAAAAGACTATGATTCTTTGCTATACTGTTTGAATTTGTGTTATTCTTCCAAATGTGAGCTGTTCCAGGTTTGTGGATTACCATTCTATGCGATGATTAAGCCCATGCCTCAGTATGCAAACTCATTTAACCATGTTGACTAAATTAACTGGATGATTCACTTACATTCAACAAACATATTTCAGTTGAATACTATGTGCCAGATAGTATGCAAGGTCAATTAAATCAAACGGTTTTAGAGATTTGTTTTACGAGGTTTACCAATTGCTTTGAAATGCTCATCATTTAAATTGAATTGATCCATCTGCTTGTGAGCGTGGGAATCTCTGTTCTTTAGGTTTTAGCTTCTTTTTCTTTTCTTTTGCTTTCTATTTCTTTTCAGGAAAAAGTATACAAAATGGTATAAAGGAAGAATTCCTTGAGACCACTTGTTCAAATATCTAATAGGGTATAAGACCCCTTTAGGGTGGACAATATGGGTCCCACTTCAAGAAATAGCATATAGTTTTCAGTCATTCTTGAGGAGATGCAGAGCCAGGGACAAAATATGCCCAGACCAGCATATCCAACTGAAACCAGTTCAAATTAAACACACGAAGAGGAAATATAGTAATAACAATAATAATAAACCAATGGCCTTCGTAACGTGGAAGATGCAGACCCTCAGTGGAATGCCACCTCTGCCACTGTGTGAAGTTCAGCAAGTCCTTTACTTCCAGGAGTCTAAGTTTTTTTCATTGTAAGACACTGGAGACAAATAGGAAACGATCTCTCTCTAAGGTGGGATTAACAAGAAAACACCTGTCTTCCTGCAGTGGTGCTCTTTTAGAGTCTCAGAGGAGAAAACAGGAACTTTTGGACTCCACGGCAGCTTAGGACACCTGATTGGCCTCCCGAAGCCTTGTCAGTGGACCACGGCCTTTGGCTATTTTCCATACTGAGCTCCATTCAAAGAAACAAATTTCCACAAATATCTGTGATATCAGTATGACAATATTTTCTCCAATTCAAAGGACAAAATGGAATCCTTCAGACTTTCCTTGTTATCCCATTATTACCAAGTGAACACAACTTATTAAGAATCATGGTCTATAACTATTTCAGACTTCTTAGAGAGATTTTTTTGTAAGGTCAAATATTACCTAAATTTTACAAAACAGAACTATAGAACACTACAGATAGAAAAAATAGATAATAGATATAGCAAAAGTACTTGAAAAACTGTGATGGAAACAAAGTAACACAACAGCACAGCAACAGAGCACATGAAATCAAGAAAGGAGGTTATACCTATACACTCTTATCATTTCTTTCCTTCTATCTTTCATCCCCTACCATGTATTTTTTGAGTTTAGCTCATTATTAAATTTTATCTCTACCTCATGCTTTCATATAATACCTGTGCAACAGGAAGGGCTGACCTTTGCCACCAGCTCCTGGGAGGTAACCTGAAAGCCCTTGGAATGTCCTGCCTAATAACACTGTTTGCCTGGGGACTTTGGGCTATGTCAGATAGTCTATGCTAACACTGTGATTTATCCTGGGGGGTCCCAGGTCATGCAGTAGCAGCTTGGCCTCTGAAGAGACCATAGACTGACGTCAGCCATGTGAGTGGTCAACTATGCCAACGTGACCAACCCCCAATAAAACCTTCATACTAAGGCTCTGGTGAGCTTCCTTCACCAGAGGTTGGAGTCTGGCTCCTGGTTAAAAACTTATGTGTGATTTTTCAGGCCTAACCATAGACAATTACAAAGGCTTTTCCTGGTGGTCTTCACAGAGGAAAGCTGCCCGCTGCACACCGGACTTGGCACACCGTCAATGCATGACAGTCTCTGAAGAGGGTTGCAGTGGTGGACTCAGGCCCTTCTAACCTGTCATGCTCTTTCACATTATTTCCCTAGCCCTGGCACCTTTACTCCTAGGGCTCCATCTGAGGCCTTTGACTGGAGTCTCCTTCAGGTGCCTCTGCCTAAGACTTCTTATTGGGGGAGAAGGGGAAACTTTGAACACACTTTTCTCCACTCTCATTTGGTACCCAGTACTTTTGCACTCCTAGCGCTGCCCTTCCCCGACCCTCCAATCTTAGAATCCATAAAACTCCTGCAGCGTTTTGTGCAGGGCTCCCTCAAAAGTGAGCTGAGCCCCGTGACCGCACAGATCCACCTGACCCTCAAGCAGTAGCCACGCCATCGGGGAAAATGGAATATGGGGAGTCGGTGCTTTCTCTGGTTTTAGACTGTGGCTTGCACCACCATAGCAAGTGATTAAAGTTTGAACTCTTTCATTTTTGGCTTCTTGTTCTAATTGGCTACAAGGACACCTGGCAACTCAGCTTTCTTCCTCTCCCAGTTCAGTTGAGCTCCTGACAGTTCTACTCTTCTCACCGCCTACAACTTTGCTGGGAGAAGACAACTGGAAGCACTGTGCCTGTCTCTTTTGTACCCTGTCCTATGTGCCTTTTCCTTTTGCTGATTTTAATGTGTATTCGTTCGCTGCAATAAGTTATCCCATGCGTATAAGAGCCTTGCTGAATTCCACAAGACCTAGTGAATTATTGAAGCTGAGGGTGGTCTTGGAGACCTCCAGAACAAGCATATTTTAAAAATTATATGGTTAAGAAAACAATGCGTGAACACTGCTTTTAATACATGTCTGTATTTTCTTAACTCAAATATAAGAAATCAGAAAAATCCCCAGAAATTTGTTAAAACTTTATGTAGTACCATCAGTAACATTTACATGTACTTCTGCTTCCAGAAAAAAGACCATGAAACTCTTGGCAGGTAACTTCCAGTCTCACATCAAAAGATCAAACAGAGAAGGTGTATTTAGCCAGAGTAAATGTAACATGTGAAAATTTAATAGTAAAATTATAGCGGATTCATTTGCTTCAAAAATGAGCTTTCTCTATCAAGCTTTCCTGTAGCATTAAAAAAGTCAAAGTTAGTATTTCAGAGCTGCAAGGGAGCATAGTAGACAGCTAATTCAATGTACTAATTTTTATAAGAGGAAACTGAGGCTCAGAGAATTTATAAGACATGACCAAGATTACAGATTAAGTTAGTGGTAGAGAGAACAGTTGAGTCTAGATTTTCTGACTTCTCATCACAGGTCTTAATATGGATTTCACGTTCAAAAATTTACAGATAAATCCACAACATTTACCAAAATTCAATTTCCAGTTTTTTCTACCACTTCTTACACATCATTTTAGGAGAAAGAAGATGGAGAGCAGCTGCCACAGTTCATGTGAGGTGCACAATGTTGAAAGATGAACAAAATAGTTTTTGTTTAGGTTTTTAAAGATAGCATATTTCACATAGAAGTCACGGGAGAGAGGAATAAAAATATTAACGGCTAAGTTCATGTTCTTGAAAATTCATTATTTAGACTATAACCATTGATAAGAAAAGTTTACAAATGGTACCCTGGATCATTAGGTCTAAGTTACATGGGAGCTCGTAAGATGGCTCTGCTCTCTTCCCACCTCCCCAGGTTGAGAAATATGGCTCTAAGCTTTGTTCAGAAGCTAACCTAAAAGAGCTCGATACAAGAATACGTGCAAAGCTGGGGAACAATCTGTATCCCAGTGAGGATGGGAAAAGCATAAGCACAAAAGGACTACAGAAACTAATTTGCTTCACAGGCTTGCACCAGCATGGACAGTTAGAAAGTTTAACATAACATGCTAAAAATTAGGGAATGTGATTGGTGAAGGGATTATGGTATAGCAAAATGGATTGGATTGCAGTGTCAGAATTTTCTTTGAGAGAGAGATCCAGATCAAAATAGGAGCTAAATTTTGTGAAAGGGAAATGGGAAACTTGCTGGAAGTAAGAATTCATGACACTTGTCATTCCAGATAGAATAAGATGTAAAAACCTATGAAAGAAGCAGAGAGAAAAGTTAGGAAGCAATATCTACATGAGACTTACTGGCTTCAATGAGTGTGGTAGTGGTGGGAGGAAATGAGAAGTGGTTGATTCTAGATACATTTTAAAAATAGAGCCAACAGAATTATTTAATGGATTGGATGCTGATAGATTGATCTCAGTATTTTTGCTTGGGTAACTTGAAAGATGGATCCATCATTAAGTGAGATGGGGAGACATCTAAGAGGAGCAGATTTGGGAATTAAGAGATCAGTTTTGGACATGTTAAATTGAGATAACTATTCAATATTCACTTGCAGATGAATAGTAGCGAGTTATATATTTAAATCTGAGAATATGACAAAATACTGGGATGGAAATATAGTTGGGAGTCATTCCTATATGATTTGTCTTTAAAGTCATGAAACTAGAGAACCCAGAAAAGAATTGAGTATGGATAGAAAGGAAAAGAAATCCAATGGCTAAACTCTAGGGCACTCATGTTAAGAAGTTTGACGTATAAGAGATGACTAGCAAAGAAGACTCAAAAAGAGGGGTCAGTGGTGCAGAAGGAAAACCAAGAGACAATGGATTTTTGAAATTCAAGTAGAGAAAAAGCGTGGGGAAAAAAAGAGGAAAGAATCAAGTATATCACATGCTACTGATAGGTAAGTAAAATGAGAATTGAGAGGGCCAGCTCTGGCGGCCTAATGGTTAAGATTGGTGCACTCCACTTCAGCGGCCCAGGTTCGGTTCCCCAGGTACAGACCTACACCGCTCATCTGTCAGTGGGCATACTGTGGTGGCAGCTCATATATAAAAAGGGGAAGATTGGCAATAGATGTTAGCTCAGGGTGAATATTCCTCATAAAAAAAAGTGAGAACTAAGAATTGAGAACTGACCATTGGGTTTAGTGTCCTGGAAATCACTGGTAGACTTGAAGAGTTAATGGTATGTGGAAACAAAAGCCTGATTGGGCTGAATTTATGGAAAGATTGGAGGAGAGAAATTGAAGAAATGAGTATAGAAAACACTTTCATTTAGTTTTGCTGTAAAAGAAAGCAAAAAATCAGGTGTAGCTGGAGGAGAAATTGGAATTAAGTGAGGTTTATATTTTTTCAAAAGTTAGAAATAACCAGATGGTTGTATGCTAACGGGCATAATTCAGGATTCAGTAGAGAAGTGAAGTTTTACATTGCAAGTGAGAGCAGAGAATTACTAGAGCAATGTCCTTGAATCTAAGAGGGGTGATAGATTCCAGGGAAGAAGTGAAGAGGTTGGTCTTAGTTAAGAGTGTATGTAATTCATCTGCAATAATTTGAGGAAAGACAACGTGCAGAGGAGCATCTTCTGTTGCTGCCTGAATGTGGTGATGGGAGGTATTGAAAGTCCTCTTCTATTTGCTTTTAATTTCTCAGTGAAAAGGGAAGAGCAAGAGTGAGGGTGGGGGAAGATGAGTGGAAGTTTGAGAAGACAATATGAAATAGTCATAGAGTAGAAGGAGAGAAAGAATAGACTGCAGAAACTTATGATGATAGCTAGATCATGATTTTTGAAGTGAGACATTAGGCGTGGTTGTTTTACACCAGGAGTGATCAGCACACGGGTACAGATCAGAGTCATTAAACACATGGATTAAACAGGATTTTGGCAAAAGAGTGAATCATGAGACAAAAGAAGGTAAGAAGCATGATTATGAGGGTATATGTAATTATTATAAGGATGAACCATGGAATTTAAATTGAGGTAAGGAGGAAAGTGAACTCATGAGGAGGATGAGGAACAATGGGCAGTTGGTTCATCAATAAGTTGTAGTTTCTGGTGGGATAGAATGTTTTGGAGTCAAGGATACCAGAGCAAGTGAGCTGGGAAGTTAGGCATGTTGGCCAGAGAATGAGGTGTTTGAAAGGACCACGGGGATAGGAGACAGATACAATGTGGATGCCAAGATATTTTCAGCAGAGAAGTTCAAGGAGTGACATCACGGGATGGTAGAAAGATCATCTACATTGCTGTTAAAAATCACCAAATACTGAGAAAAAAATTATTAAAGAGAGTGACTATGAGTTGGGGGCTAAAATACTTAAGGAATGGGGAGGGAGTAAAGAGGGATTCCTAGAGAATTGGAACAAGGAGAGACAGTAGCTGGTTTAGTCTACTTCTCAAGAGATTCAATCCTAGGGCTTTTTAGGCATGAGAAAGAGTGAAAGGAGCAAAGAATACGTCCACTCTACTTCCAGGTCCAGTGCTTTGCATGCTATAAGAGACCCACACACCATCACTGAAGACAGATACCAAGAAAGCCATGCCCTCAGGTCAGCCAGAATGCATTGAGAGGAAGCAGGAGAAAGGAGCATTCAGAGAAGAGGTAGATGATATTGAGATTTTACTGGTGATGGGCAATAAACTCCCACGGGCACAGTGGACTGATTTAGGAAGTTGAAGAAGGTCAAAGATGGAAAAATGCAGATGTTCAGAGCCTTATGGCAGTTAGGGAATGGGAAATAAAGGATAACATAGGAGCTCAATATTGATCTTATTATTATGTAACATGGGTTTTCCCAAGTCACTCCTAACCAAAGATGTAACTTTGACACAGATAAGCCATATTTCTCTGGCTTTTCCTGTGCTTGTATTAATTTCCAGAGGCTGCTGAAAAGTTCTTGGCTTACCACAGAATTTTTTTCTACCACAGTTCCAGAGGCCAGAAGTCCAAAACCAAGATGCTGTCAGGACCACACTCCCTCTGGAGGCTCCAGGGGAGAATCTGTTCTTTGTCTCTTTCACCTTCTGGTGGCTGTTGGCACTCCTGTTTGTCTGCATCACCCTAGTCTGCCACCGTGTTCACATTGCCATCTCCTCTTGACTGTGTTCTCTTCTGTCTCTTAAAGGTCACTTGCCGTTGGATTTGAGCCCTACCCAGATAATTTAGATCTCCTCATTTCAAGATCCTTAACATAATTATATCTTCAGAGACTCTTTTTCTAAATAAGCTATTGTTCACCAGTTTTGGACATTAGGAAATACATGTATTTTGGGGAGGGCAGGTCAGTGGGCATCATTCAATGCACTACAATGCCCAATATACTTAGGACTTCCCGCCTCCCTCAAACTTTCAGCAATATCTCTAGGACTTCCTAGGGATACTTGACAAATGTTCATGTATTAATCCACCCAATCTTATCATTTTCCTAATCCTGGTCTTTTCTGGCCACATTTGGTAAGCTCTTCTGTCAATGTCTCTATTGTCCATGAAATCTTTTGAGGAGATTTCATCAAAGGAGGCTCCCACAAAAACCGTGATGTCCCTGGTAAGGGTACCATTTCATGAAAAGCTATCAGCTTTAGCTCGTACACCAGTGTTGCCTTCCCTTGTACTACAACTATCCTGGCCACCACTACACCTACCAGATACTGCCTCTGGGCTCTGCCAACATTTCTGCGTTGACAAGAGCCTTTGAAGCTCCAGAGGAGCAAGGCTGCATTCTGCGGGACCCTCTCTGCATGTGCGCCAAGCTTCAACAATGATCAATTCATAGTCGTATCGTTTCAATCCATTCCACTCCAACAATGGAAGAATTGAAGCAAATCTCTGCTATCACATAATTTTATCCATAAATGTATCACTTCTTCTGATCACTAAAATTTAATAATAATCCTTTAACATCAAGATATAAAGATTCAGTCCATCTTCAAATATTGCTGATTTTCTCAAATATTTGCAGTTGGTTTATTGAATAAGATTCCAAAGTCCACCCATTGTAACCAGTTGATAGTCTCTACTTATTTTTCTTTTTTTGATAGTCTCTTAAATCCCCTTTAATCTATTCACTTTTTCTCTCTCTCTCTTTCTTCTTTTCCTTGTCCTTTGGCAATAATACATAACACTTCACAGACTTTGTCATATACTTTTCTCAGGAGGCACAAAAATGTCTGGTACCCTTCACTGTAATGACGTTAAAATCAGTTAGCAGCTTCAGCTGTCCTTCTGATCCACCCATTCTAAAGCCTCTCTTCAGCTTTTCACTTAATGATTTTAGCAGCCCTTGACAATCATTACCCAGATGTAATATTTTATTAGGGGTTACAAATTGATAATATTTGAATCCTATCAATCCTTCTTCGTTTGTTAGCTGGAATACTTCTGTAAAGAGAAACTTCTTTTCAGCTATTCAGTTACTCAGATACTAGTCATACAGCAGAGGTAGGATACGTACAAGATTTTTTCCCCTCACCAGGTTTCAGAATAGTTGGTGCCTTAAGAACCTACCAAAGGTGAAACAATGTGTGCCTGTGCTTTTAGTATTATTATGAAATCATAGATTAAACATATTTTGTTATATTTCAATCTGTTGCAGCTACCACATAACAGTATATTCTGAAGATCATGCCATAGCAGTATATAAAGATATTTCTCAGCCTTTCTTGTACTATGTCCGCATAATACTCTCATCCATGGTAGATGTACCATAGTTTATTTATACAAAGTAGATATGCCCAGAGTATTTATACAACCCTCTATTGATGAAGCTTTCGGTTATATTTAGTCTTTAGCTATTAGGGATTGAATAAATAATCACTAATACTTTTTAAAAATTAGATTATTCACTTCCCTTAGAATAATTTCTCTCCCAAGAGTACATTTGGTGCTTCATTTGAATACACATTAACCAAACCTGGATGTTCTATTACAATGACAGTGTTTCATAATTTCAATTTTAATATAAAATTTTAAAGATATATAAATTATAAGACAAGGTACTTTGCAAAGAAAGGCTATGCCTATGGCTACTTGGAATATATCCAAAAGTTGATTCATTTTGACAGTAAAATATTTTGGATGATTAATGTGCTGAGGAATTCAACTGAAAAGAAATAAGCTCCCCTTAAAATGTGGTTTTAAAATAATTTATATCTTTGTGGAAATCAAAATAGGAAAAAGTTGGTTGATAAGTTATTTGTCAACAGAGTAATATATGATTGTAACATTAGGAAGTCACCACTCCATGTGTTTTTGCATTTTTTAAAATTACATTTTATTTATAGTTGAAATCATAAACACACATATTTAGAAATTAGGAGAAAAAAACCAAAGTTATGGTTAGATACCCATCCTATGAGACGGTGGCTATGTAAATGTTAAGGAAACAATTTCAAATAAAAACTTTAATTTAAAAGTAATTTTCACATCCCTGGTTGTTCATAGTTTTCTTTTTCCTTGGTGTTGAACAGAATCACTGTTTTCTTTTGTTTTTTTAATAACTACTTATTTGTAATATATTGTGAGTTTTGGCTAATTTCCTTTCCTAAAATTTACTTCTCCTTAGCATGAAACTAAATTGCATTTGTTATAAAAACATGATGCACAAATTTCACATAAAAATTGATGGCTTTTAGGAGCCCTTGTCCACAGGGTGCACTAAGTAGAACAATATACAAATGAAACATATAAGAGAAGCGTTATTTAAGAAAATAAATCTATGTTTATTGAATCATAAGTTCTTTAAGGTTTCTTTTTCCCTTTTTTTGTCAGAAGACCAAATGTAAATTAGCCTAGTGGGAGAGAAGAATGAAATGGATGAAAGGAATTAATTGGTCCATGATAGAATGACTGAGGGTTAGAGCTCGCTTTAGGTATGGGTCAAACAACTCAGGACTGAGATTCCCTCTATCTGTTGGGTCAGCTTCCATTCTTAAAAATGCTCATTCACCATTCCTTCAGGAGGGCTGCCAGCAGCTTCTAGAACTGTGTAAGATTGCAATAGTATTTGTTCTAACGTTTCCAGAATATATCCTGAGATTAATTTCAATGAGATTCAGTAGGAACCAATTGCTGTAGTCAGGGGAATTCAATGTGCTGATGTTCTTGGCCTGAGAGCCTCATGAGATAACATGTGAGAGTCAGGGAGTGATGGTTCCTAAAACAGAATGCCATCGTTTGCTTGGAAGAGAGGGAATGGAGGGAGAAATACAATCAATAAATGTCTCAAGGGGTTCTAATAATTGCCAGTGCATTTTTAAAAACCTTCCTAATAAGTCAAAAGGGAAAAAGAAACCTTAAAGAACTTATGATTCAATAAAAGTTTTTTTAAGCTGATATCTTCTTCACTGTTTAGAAGACTTCTTAGTCCTTGAAACCTACACTGAATACTGCGTTTGATCTATTGATTTATTTACAAGATGAATAGAGTTGGGAAAAGTGAGAGAGTTAAACACTGCCTTATTGCTTCTGTTTTCCCTCCCTCCTTCCTTTCCTTCCTTCTTCCCTCTCCCTTTTCTCTCTACTTTTCTTATTCTCTCTCTCTCTTCATTTCTTACTTGTCGTGTCTTCCTTCTCTTCTTTTCCTCTTTCATCACTTCTTTGTCTTTCATTTTCTATTTCCTCATTTCTCCCTCTTTCCTTGCCTTTTTTCTTGACTGTGCCTTTTTCTCATTCTTTAATCTGCTTCAAGCTCCTCACCCTCCATCCCTGAAATCTCTTTCCCATCTTTCTAAACCAAACGGTGTAGCCAGCATGACTTAAGTAAGTTCTCAATGGAGAAATTCATCTCTGTGTAAGGAAAATGAGTGATGGAGGGGAAAGACTCCCCATGTGCTGTGAGTCCAATTCTATCAAGGTTCTTACACATCAGTGATTCCTATCACTCCTATAGCTTCAAGTATCTTTAAACATTTTCCCTTCCCTGGTGCACAACTGAAATTGCTCTTACCAAGAGTACTATCTAAATTCAGTTGATTAATTAGTCTTAGGTTAGTATTCACTACTTTGTGGCACTTTACATTGTTTAATTTCTCCAACTTGAAAAACGTTCTTTCTTAATTTTCAGGATACCATATTTCACCCTAATCTAAATAGATTTCTCCATTTATATGAAACCACATAGCAATAACTGCCAGTGGCATTCAGTTGACACACATATGCTCATATGCCTTGTCAGTTTTCATTTTGTGTTTAGGGTCCTTTCTCCATCTCCTTAAGAGGAAGAAACTATGCTATAAATATCTGTGTCTCCAGCACTTGGCATAGTATTTTATATAAGATTTTCTTTAAATGAGTTTCTGACACACTGATTAACCTCTTCCACTATCAAAGTTTTATAGATGATTAATTAGAAGGCAAGTGAAACATACGTAAGTAGGAAAAACTAAAACAAGTCTATGTTTCTCTCTATCAACAAAAAGTGAAATATATTTTCCACCAATTCTTTGTATGGAATGAATTGGATTTCAAAATTTGATAACTATTTCACTAATTTCTACTCAAGATCTGTTTACTGAGCATCTACTCCATGGTTCTGGAGTCAATGAAGGTGTGGGTCTCTGTTTAGTCAGTGGCTGAGAGCCCAGTGTTTACAGTGAAGGAACTTGGCCTTGAATCCTTGATCTACCACTTTCTCTTTGTGACATTTGGAAAGTTGCTTAACATATTTTTGCTTTAGCTTCCTCATTTGTAAAATGGAGTTGTTAATATGCATCTCAGTGGGTTTTTGTGAAGATTGTGTGATAGAGTACATGGAACAAGTATAAAGCTTTTGAAGAGCTTCCTGATATAGACATCCTTTGGGGGAAGCTGCTCAGGCTTCTCCTGCGTCATTTCCACTGAGGGATAAGCTATGAGGTTGGAGTTGTGAGGAAAGAGGCCGTGATGTACAAGAAGTGGAAAGCCCAAAACTCTTCCCTTCTGGTACCTGAGAAATACAAAAAAGAGAAGGGAGTGCAAAAAGGTCTGCTCCTTCTGATTAC
Source organism: Equus caballus (assembly GCF_041296265.1). NCBI lineage: Eukaryota > Metazoa > Chordata > Mammalia > Perissodactyla > Equidae > Equus > Equus caballus. Next base: position 10,956,616 of record NC_091692.1, on the reverse strand, counting down.
TGAGGATTATGAGAAGAAGACAAAGAATGAACAGAAGGTGGTATAGGTGAGCCTGATTGCCCAAAGACAAATTTAGGGATAGAATGAGGATAATGTAGAAGTATTTCGCCAGCTCATGTTTTGGATTCAAGGAAGAGATTATCCTAAAGGTTAACTACTATACAAATTTGAGCATGTACAGCAGGTCACTGTGGAGGCCAGAAAAGGGGGCCTGGAGGACTGTAGTTTGCACTGCCAGATCTGTGCTAGTGTGGGAGCCATGGCCAGACCTTGTGGATCTGTTGGGAAAATGGAGAGGAGATGGAGTTAGCTGTGGTAAACCACCAGGTCCTAATTCAGCTGGCACTTCCAGTCTAACTCTTACACCAGGAGTCAAATCTTGTAAGCAAATACCACAAGGCTGTGCCATGCCTAGGCATAGGAAGGGCATCATCATGGATCCTGAGAGAGCCAGTGAACAATGACCATGTCAAAGGATCTCTTCTTCTCCATTTCCATAAAGACACAGTAACCCAATTTTGCATTGAGGTGAAGAGGGAGAAGTTGGAGAGACTGGGCTCCCCAAAGAGAATTATTTTAGACCATTCCAGGTAGGGAGTAAAACTTCGAAAAGACTGGATGTTTTAACTGACAGGAGATAATTTACTTCAGCATATACTAGAATATTAATAAACTGGAAAGTCTCAAAATTTTCCTTTTAGGAAGGTCAAAATGGTTTTATAATATAAAGCAACCACATTTTCTTAGATGGATATGAGTAATAATTTTGACCTATTTTTGTTTGAATTCCCACAGAAAGTAGTTTAATTTTTGTGTGTAGGGGGAAGGCTTTAGCAAGAGCGATGAAGGTGAAAAAGTAAAATCAAGAAGTCTTCTGTTTACTTCCAATACCCAAAGAGAAATGAAAATGCATCCACAAAAGTATGTGAATGTGCATAGTAGCTTTCTTTATAATAGCCCCCCCAAATGAAACAATTTAAATGCCCATTAACTGGTGAATAGATAACTAAATGTGTTGTATCCATTAAATGGAGTACCACTCATCAATTAAAAGGAAGTACTGTCAATATTTGCAGCAACACGGATATACCTCAAAAACGTCATGCTTGTGGAAAGAGGTAAGACACAGATGATTATATATTGTGTAATTTGATTTTTATAAAATCTCTAGAAAAAGTAAAACTATAGATACAGAAACCAGATCAGTGATAACCTGAGACTGGGGGTTTAAGTGAAGTTGCACACTTTTTGTGGTGTTAGCAGTGTTCTAAAACTGAATTGTGTTGATGTTGCATAACTGTACAAATTGAATAAAAATTATCCAACTGTGTATTTACAATGTGCTAATTTTATGGTATGTTATCAAATGTTTTCTGCATTTTTGAGATGACTATATGATTTTTCTTCTTGTTTTTGTCAATATAGCCAAATACATTAATTAATTTTAAAGTATTTTTCAAACATACTCTCAAATAAATAATAACTTAGCAAATTATTATTCATTTGTATATTACTGGATCTAAAAAAATGTGTTTCTATGATTACAAGTGATAATGTGCTGTAATTTTCTTTGTTGTGATGTCTTTTGCAGGTTTTGGTGTCAAGGTCATGGTAACTTCATAAAATAAGTTGGAAAGGATTCTCTTTTTTCAGTCTCTTAAAGAGTTTGGGTCAAATTGGTATTTGGTAGAATTTGGTTTTTGTTTGATGATATCATCTTGGCCTGTAATTTTCTTTGTGGAATTTTTAAAACAACATTTCAAAACTCTTTAATTTAAATTTGTTAATTGTTAACATTAACTGTTGTAAAGGGTAGAAGAAATATAGTAAGGTTTCCTTTATAATTTTTGATATTGATAATTCATATTCACGCCATTTTTGTGTGTGTTTAATAAATTTTACTTGATGTTTATGAATTTGGTTTTTTGTTTCTCTTTATTGTAGATTTGTTTTCTATTCCACTACTTTTGGCTCACATTCGCTATCCTTTTTTATATTCTTTGAGCTTTATGTGTTATTCATTTATTAATTTCTTATAGTGGACGTTCAGATCATTAATATTTGCCTTTATTCTCTTCCAATATATGCCTTTACGATTATTATGGTTCTTCTAAACATAGTTTTGCAACATCCCACAAGTTTCAGTATGCATTATTATTATTATTATTCAATTCAAAATATTTTCTAAGTCCCATAGTGATTTTTTTCCTTTGACCTCTGCTCAATTTAAAGTATAATGCTGAATTTTCAGACTTATTGGGATTCCTCACCTTTCAGCCACAGTGTTTATTGTTGCTCTTGGAAGGGGTGGTTACTGTGATGAGAAAAGTAGTGTCAAATGCCCACTTCATCTCTTCTGGTCTCCCTCAACTTTTGGATCTGGTTCTGCAAATTCTCATTCAAGTTATTGTAGGTAATTCTTATAGTTTTTGGTAATTCTCTAATGTTTCCAATTTGTTTATTATTATTATTTTAAATATTTTCTCTACAATTAGCCATTGCGGGAGTGAACCTTTTTTTTTTTAACCTGCACTTAACTCAAGCACAGAGAGTCTAGAAGGCACTGGCTTAGATTCTCACTTTTCTTGACTGTGAACTGATAGGGTTCTTTCTTTCTCTCCATGACGTCCTAGTTGAGGGAACGTTCTTCACCCCACAGAACTGTTCATTTTCAAGCTCACCAGAGAACAGGAAACAGGCCATGATGAGTTAGAAGAGGAAACAACAGAACACTCCACTCCTTACAATAATCCTGCTTCACATTTGGCACATGAATCATACTGTAATCTTGTCAAATATTGTTCTTTGGTGAGCTCTACGTTTTTTAAGGAGTCACACATAACCTTGTCTACTGAATTCCTGAGAAATGGTTATTACAAACAGTCAGAGAAGCTAGAGTAAGTCTTTGATCCAGGTACTTTCTATAGCTAGTCTATTAAAAATCACCAGATTATAGTGGTAATATCACACATCCTTATAAATTTCTAATTGTTTTGTTTCTCTTTTGGCTTGTAATTTAGTTTTTCCAAAGTGAACACAATATTATTTAGGCATCTGAGTTACTACACATGCTAACGTACATTGTAAATATATGCAGCAATACATGGCTTCAGTGGCCCTTTTTGAGGTACATATGTAGGTGATAAAAGCATAAAGATAAACAACAGAATATTTAACATAAATTTGAAGATGATGGTTGTACTTACCTGGGAAGAAGGGAAATGATTGGGAAGAGTCTCACAGTGGGTTTCAGAATACACAATATTTTTTCTTGACATGCTTTGGGGGTAAATGGGTATTCAATTTATGCCTATTCTTTGAGCTTGACTTATTTTGTAGACTCCTCTAAGTATCAAGTATATTTTTTCACACACACACTTACATGATAACAGAAGCAATGGAGTTACCATCTGAGGAAGTTTAGGGAAATCTACTATTAGTTTTCATGAATAAACTTTTTTTTTGCAACAGCCAAACCAATGAGTTAAATGGAAATGTAATGAGAATCTTCATTTCTGGGTCTTGCTAGTCTTTGGAGATGGCGCTAATTTATGCTATTCCCCTAGAGATGTGGTTTTGCATTTAGTTTGCCATTTTGGAGGGAATTTTATCTAGCCTTTTCCATCCTGATAGGCTTCACTCCGTGGACAGGGAACTGGTCGTTAGCATAAGCCTAACAGTTGAATATATCTATTCTACTTAAACATTTAGGAATTTGTGAAATTAATCCAGAATTATTTCAAGGACTCATTTAACGAACTTTGAGAGAGAATGTGGGCAATTTTGCCTTTATTCTTCATACAGCAAGCCCTCAGTTAAATGAGTTGTCCACATGGTTAGCTAGGTCCCAGGGCTTAATGTGAGCTCAAAAATAGTATCTAACAATTCCCAAATGTTCAAAGTTTTTTATTTTCTTATTGCCCCAATTCACAGTTATCCTTATAAATGGTCACAGGTCCTTTTGGACGTCATTAAGGGGGAATATTTGCAGTATGTAATTGTGATGGATCTCATTTAAGAGTACTATCTTTCCCTTTATTCGAGAAGCTCTGGACTGTGAACTGATTTAGGTTTGGAAATTCAGTAAAAAGCTGCAATTCTCCATTATTGTGATTCAAGATAAACCTCAATTTAACTGATCTAGGTTTATTTCATTCTTTTCCCCCAGATTTTTACTAAAATAGGAGCTAAATATGCAGCCCGTCTTGTAGTTCTAGGGATGACATGATCGGTTAGTCACTTGAATGATGCTATTCTGTTTAAGACTCTGGTTGTGATCCCTATTTTGGTAACCACACCCAGGTTGGCTCAGGTACCTAAGTTCTACCACCTGGCCTCTGCCATTTCGGGATTCCGTTATCCTTATGGAAACTGGAAGCCCATTTCAATAATAATACTAGTCTCCATGGCCTTTATTCATTGATGTAGAGGACAGAAACTACAGCAATTTTATGGGAAACTGGAGCTCTCCCTAGCCATGTGTTTCCCAATTTTTCAGTGTCCTTTATGCTCTTAGGGACGTAATTAGATGGTGGGTGAGTGTATTGCACATCATACATCACTTTCAACATTCCTATCTCACATGTCTTTTATTTCCTTCCTTTACATTATAATAAGGGATTTCCAATACTTCAATCTCATGCCATGGAGGCCACCATTGTTTCCAGGCCAATCATCTTTCAAAGGTAGTTAGAACCATTTTCAGCTATTTAGTATAATAATAAATTAAGAATCTCACATAAAATTATCCGTATTGAGAAATCCAAACTAAAATTCTAAAATCTAAAATTATGTTTCTCTTTACCTAATCTAGCACTTTGAAAATTCATGCATACTTTCTCTCTAGATTTTTGCCGACATAAATGATCAAGTTATTGGAATTCTTTTGGAGTATAAGCTTTATTCTCCAGGGCTTAACTTTATATTTGCCCACTAGGACATGTGGGAACTGACTCTAGTTAAATTTCTAAGAACAACAAGGGACCAGTATATGGAGTGAGCAAGAGAATTTGCATATACTTTAAAGAGAACTACTTTTGGTTACCTTACTGCAAGTGAAGCCATTATAATATTGTCAATCAATGCAGGAACATCCCATCAGATAGAGGATGAGAGAGTGTTTCCACAGGCAAGTGGAGTTTATGTGTTTGGAATACTCAGAGCCAGCTAAATTCTTTCAAATGACCTCATTCTAATTGTCAGGCTTCTACTATTCCCAAATGAAAGCCTTAACTCTGAAGTAGCAAATTCAACTTACGTTCTAATTTAAGAACTCACAGGATTAGATCTCAAGTCTGATTTTCAGCTACACTAGCTCTGCAGCTAAAAGAAGGAAGAGGCCATTTTAGCAAAGTGATGGAAAGCAGTCACAGAAAGTTATGTCTTAAATATAAGTTAAATACATCAGTATTTGTTACTTATTTTTAGAACTTTGAAACATACCATCTTATATTTAGTTTAATCAGGATATAATTATCTATTTTTCATGGTCTACCAAATTTACGAATTCAGATGATTTGAATTAAGATTCCAATTTGTAGAATGGACTAGTTTTCAAATAGATGACCCCGGATCACCAAATTTGGACAAAAAAGAAAGAGATTTTCCTAATCTATGCTCAAACCAGTAAAGATTGATAGCTTACCTAAAATTAGATTGGTGCATTGGATATTTAGGTAGGGAGAGTCTTGAGAAAAAGCTATCAGTCAAAATGCTGATGACATAAATAATATTGAAACAAATAGCTGATGAGGCACATTCCATTGAAACAAACATTAATTTCACCACAATATGCCTCATCAGCCATTTATTTCAATACTATAGATATATGTAATATAAATAATAGAGTTTATAATAGATTGTTATTAACTAAACTTATAGGCATATAATTTATATATTTATACATGACAGGTCTTATAAATGAGTAAATATATGTTTTTACTTATGGGGGCTGGGAATTTGTGATATTAAACACTTTTTAAGTCTGAATTGAGCGCTATATTGTAACCTAGAATGCAGAGATTATTTATAATTATGTCTAGTCAGTTTAGACGTCACTGGTTCTGGTTATACAGACCACACTTCATCTTTGCAGCTGGAGTCCTCCAGAAGCGTCATATTCAGTTGGTAATTGGAATGTGGACAAAACAACCAGTCCAGCACCACAAGATTCTTTGCTTTATTCTCCCAGAAACAACAACAAAATACATTTTAACCACGACTGCTTTTAAAGTCCTTATATTCTGTGGAGATTCAAACATCTTTACTCTTTTCAGGCTCTGAGACTTAATGCTATGGTGGAGTAAACTCTGATCCCAGGGTTAGAGATTCAAGTCTTGGATCTCCATTTTGCTGACTTAAAAGAAAAAGTCATTTAACCTCTCTGGGCCCCAATTTCCTCATATACAACATGAAGAAGACCAATTAGATACTTCTCAGGTTTGTGCTAAAGCTAATGTACTATAATTCTACAGATTGATTTTAAAAATATATTGTCTCACAAATTTGCCTTAAGTGTCATCATAGTGTTTCATAAAAAGCCTAAGAAAGAACTAGAAAAAAATTTTTCTTTTCAGATACATCTACATTAAAATAAATATTATTTTCCACATAAAAGAAAAAATCTGGAACATTGAAGTTTTAAAAATGCATATAATTTAAAAATATTAGACATTTGAATGCCTTTCTAACCAACACATAATTCCTGTAGTATAAAATATAAAACAGAAATAAATTTAATTCAGAACTGCAGAATTAGACAACTCCAAGGGACATTATTCATTATTTACAAAGCACACCTTTCAGGTTTTTAAAATTTAAAAAACGTGAAAAAGCATATTAGTGTGAGTATAAGGAATAGGGCACTCTAATATACAGAATGCTGATTCTTTTTGTGTGTGTGTGTGAGGAAGATTGTCCCTGAGCTAACATCTTTGCCAATCTTCCTCTATTTTGTATGTGAGATGCCACCACAGCCTGGCTTGATGAGCGGCGTGTAGGTCTGTGTCTAGGATCCAAACCCTGGGCCACCGAAGCAGAGTGTGCAAACTTAACCCCTACACCACCGGGCCAGCCCCTAGAACGCTAATTCTTGAGGGAGAGAATTTGGTAAAAAATTATTTCAAAATTTAAATATACATATCTTTTGGTTATTTTCACTTCTAGGATTTGATTCACTAGATTTATATGCACAAGTACACAAAGTTGTATAAACACGGATGTTCTTTCCATCATTGTTGAGGCAAATCAACCAAAAAGATAAAGGAGAAGAAAGAAGGAAAATAAAGAGGAACAAATGAATTGGGGAAAACAAAACACCTAACAGCAGGGGTTTGGTCACATAAATTTAGCTATGGGTACAGATGCACTATTATTCTATCATCAAAAACTAAAAAGTAAAGTCAAAATTTGTGCTGAAATGGGAAAATCTCCATGATGTACTATATTTCCTTGTTTTTAAGATGCATTTTTGCACATAATAACATATCTCAAATCTAGATCATCTCAAAACCCTATTTTCCAGGGGGCAGTTTTATTGCCTGCACAATACACACCAGACTCAGACTTGCAGAATGATTGTCAGCTATCTGGAAGAAAGTTCCCTGGGCTAACTATTTGGTTTCTAGGGATTAAGAGAGTACTCACCCAGCCTCTTCGGGCTGGGTTCTTGAATTTGGTATGTTTTGGAATATTTAGGAAATGGGCTATCTTAGGCTACTCGGGCTGCTATAACAAAATTTCACAGACTAGGTAGTTTATAGACAACAGAAATTTATTTCCCCCAGTTCTTGAGGCTGGAAGTCCAGGAGCAGAGTGCCAGCATAGTGTAGTTCTGTGTCTTAAATTAGCACTTGCTTCCCGGTTCATAAGCCACCTTCCTGGTATAACCTCAGTTGGCAGAAGGGATGCGCTAGCCCTCTGAGATCTCTTTGATCAGGGCACTAATCCCAATCCTGAGAGCTCTCCATCATGACTTAATCACCTCCCAAAAGTCCATCTCCTAACACCATTGCCTTGAAGATTAGGATTTCCACACACGAACTTTGGAGGGACACAAACATTTAGATCATATCATAGGCCAGTGGATTTTACACTTTTTGTGGCTTCTTTTAAGAATTGCTAAATCAAGTGCTTGATAGAACAAACATTAATGTGATGAAAGAAAATCCAAACTTTGTCGACTACAAATGAAAAGTGAATTCAAGTGGTTGGTTTTTGAATAAGAAACTTTAGGGTATCTTAGCCGATCTATTTTACTCGAATTTTTTTTTTAACTCGTGCACAAAGTGGTTAGTCTATAAAAATATGTGTCTAATTGAAACTAAAACAACACATACTTTGTGTTTAAAATAGAAATTCTAAAGGTAGAAAATATTGTGCTACAGTTTAACTGGTAGCATTTTTCTTTCTTGCTGGAACGTAAAACAATGGATGAAATATGCTTTTGTTAAGTGAAACAAAAGGATAATACAAAACAGAGCATCATATATTCTTATTTCTGTGGGAAAAAATTAAAATTCATTCATGTGTCCATATGCATGGAAAGTATCTGGAAAAGTACAAAAGAAATTTTTAAAAATGTGCACTGGGACAAGAAGCCAGAATTGGAAGTAGCAGTTTTTTCATTGAATTTCCTTTTATAACTTATTTTTTTGCCATGTGCAATTTTCATAACAATAAAATCAGATTATCCTCAAACTCCTACAGGAATTGTTGAATGAGACCCAATGTTACACAAAGTATTGATAAGATTGCCTAAATGATTACGGATATAAAAATTTGCTTAGCATTTCTTACTGTCCAAACACCATTATATCTTCAGCTTGTTTTTTTTTTTTTTTTTTTGATGATATATGTTTTTTTTTTTTTAAAGATTTTATTTTTTCCTTTTTCTCCCCAAAGCCCCCCCGGTACATAGTTGTATATTCTTCGTTGTGGGTCCTTCTAGTTGTGGTATGTGGGACGCCGCCTCAGCGTGGTTTGATGAGCAGTGCCATGTCCGCACCCAGGATTCAAACCAACAAAACACTGGGCCGCCTGCAGCGGAGCGCCCGAACTTAACCACTAGACCATGGGGCCAGCCCCCAGCTTGTGTTTTAGAGAAGTTAGAAAACAGGGGATTAATACTTATGTAAAATTGCATAAATTACAATATTCCTCTCCATTCTTTGTCCTTTTTATCTCAGAGTTTCCCCTCCTTATTGATCTTTTGACCGTGGAAATTTCTCGCATATATATGTTAAGTTGAATAGTTGGTGGGACTCACTATTAGCTCAATATTCTCTCGAAAGAAAGAAGAAAGGTGAATTTTTCTCAGCACCCTTTTGCCCAAACTCACAATAATGAATGCCTCATTTTCAAAAAAAGGATTATGCAAAAAAGTCCATGAATATGCATACAAAGCAATTATTTACTCAGAATAAAGTCCTTAAAATGAGGACGTTAATTCACGAACAATTGGAAAACAAGGATTCTGATAGACCATATTTGTGAACAGCATCACTTATGCCAAAAAAGTGCTGTATATTGTTCCTTGACTATTAAAAAATCCATATACGACTTAGTATATTATTTTATCATATATTAATTTATTAATGTGGACTACATTTTTAATATAAAATAATTTTATAAGACTCCAATGCCCCACATCAGTACTGGTCCATCATTACAGCAGGAACCTTGTGCATTTACGAGGATTCATTCCTAGCATCTCTTCTAGACCCCAGCATCTCTAATACTACATGTTGTTAATATAAGGTTAGAGGAGCTATGGGACAAAGGAACAAAGTGAAAGTAACTGATGTACATGAGGATAGATCTTGTTAGCCACCCCAAACTTGTGTACCTAGACATTTGCATCTGCTTTCATCTATCTGTGTGCCAAAATATCTATTCCTGTATGTTAATATACAAACACGTACACATACAATAGCACTTGTTTTGTTGCTTTTTCTTGATCAGCTAGCCATAAAAATTATATTCTTACTTTGTCTTAAGTATTTACAAACATCCACCTCAAGAATTATGCATTATATTATTTAATATGTTCAAGGGTCTGATTGTTAAAAAAAACACCACCACCATTTTCCAGGAGAAATGAGATTAGGAAAACCACTATAGTCAACAGGCAAATGACTGTTACCGTGCAATAGTTTACCACCTCACACTAAACATAGCTTTATTTCTAAAGACTTTATTTTTTTATTTGCTTTTAAGCTTTACTACACTGAGTTTGGTATTAAATTGATATAATTGGCTTTTAGATACTTTAAATAGAAAATTCAAATAAACAAATATTTATTGAGTACCCAATAAGCAAAAAGAGTGTACGTAGCATACTAGAGGAAATAAAGAAAATGTTTAAAAATGAAAAAGAATTTAGAAATATGTTCTTGAGCACCATCTGTTATTTGTGTTGTTTTCATGGTTACAAAAATGTGCAGTAAGTCATTATGATGTGCGTTTTTTACTCTATTATCAATAATTCAAGACAGTGTAACGGAAGTTAACAGAAAACAATTTAATTGCAAAATTAAGTTTGTTTTGCTCTCATGTAGTAAGTCATTCAAATAGTGATGGGAATCACAGCATTGTTTTTAACATAATGCTCAAATATTAACATGAGCTATAGTAATTATAGCTTTCTGGTAAAATACTTTATAATAAGTAAGTTTGTTGACTTATAGACAAATCAAGAGACAAACAAGACCAAATGTGATGAACCTGACCTACGTAAATCACATAATTGGAGCCCTAAACAGTTTATTATTGAATTAAAATAAATAATCAGCAAAGATAATGCCCTGTTTCCTATAACAAGTAGGGCAGTTTCTGTGAATGCTAACATCTGCTTATCAGTGTTTTAAAGGAAATGTCCATCTGCCTGAGGTCTGTAATGTAATTAGACACGTTAGCACCCTCTCCTTAATTTGGAGGTAATTTTCATGAGAAAAAATATGACTTATGAAAGCTGTATAATACCAGTAACTTTGAATCAATTGATTAGCATAAGTACATTTTGAATTCTAATTCTTACGTGAAGGCTTTGATTCAATGACTTCTCTAGGTAGAATTTGTGATAAGTATGTCTTCTTGAAAGATATAAAGCCTACCTCCTCTCTAAACTGAGTAGCCTCCACCAGCATTGTAAGTCACAGACTCCATTTGTCAAAAAATGAACTTTTCAGACACTAGATTAAGAAACAGTTTCATGATTAATGTCACTGAGAGTATTGAGCAACATATTTTAACTTCTGATTTATTTAAAATTAAACATACGATTTTAAAGAAAATATTAAACAGTATCTCTATGATAGAATTTTAAATGCTTCTTTTATGCCAATAGATTAAGTAGAAAGCATGTCATTTCTAAGGATATTTCATTGTTAAAGGTAAGTGCTTAATATAATAATTCCTAATGTTTAATCAGATTTTTAAATTTATATGTAAAGTTAAAAATCATTATTAAATTGCTATAAAATGGCCAAATATTTTCTTTTATAAGTATAATGTCATTATACTTTTAAAATAGTGTTTAGATTCATCTCATAAAAATCTATATTTAGTCATAAATAATAGATACAGTAAAGCACAATTCTTTATACTCGTGACAGCCTAAAAATGTATCGTGATCGATCTGCTTGCTAGTTAACTTTGTTTAGTGCTTCTGTGAGAGGGGACTTTAATGTTGAGAAATCCTGGTGTTCCTCTGTGTGGTTGTTAATGCAGCACACACTAAATTTGCTTCTGGGGAAATGAGGCCATTTCCATGAATAATATTCAGTTGAATATTAGCATCTATCAATTGGCATATGAAAGAGTAAATATTGAGGAGAGACCAATCTACTATCAATAAAAGTTTGCTTAATCTAGGTTGAATTCTACTCAGTACCCTAAGATCAACTTAATTATGCAAAACAACTATGTGGGAAATTTGATTTCAAACACTTTCATCAGCATAGTTTTCTAAGGTACTAGTACTGCCTCTAATTGAAGCATTAAACTTCCTGCACTTTTTTCTTTTTCTTTTTCGCCATTATGCTAAGGATATATAATTTCTGCTGATTTAGGCTTCTTATGTCAGGGCAGTAAGTATGCAATTAGCTTTAGCTTAAGTGATAGCAGCACACTATAAATAAGATTCTTAATTGTGTTTGCAAGATTAAAATTCAGCCTCATTGTTTGTTCCCTTTATTTCTTTGGTGGCATTGTGGTATATTCACGTTGCTACCTCTAAATGAATGTCAACTTGTTTTACCTCGACTGCAGCCGATCGATACTTCATTAGGCTGAATTGTCTTGTGCCCATGCAACCTTGAAGCTGTAGCTTAATTACCACTCGTATTATGCAGTGGCTCAGAGAGCTGTGCTCAGCTGTGTCAGTTTTGGAAAAAAAAAATTTTTTTCAAAGCCATGGTGTTACCTATATCTAGGAAAAAACGGACCACTTGGTTTAAAAAATAGTAATATTTGATAAATTGAATATTAATAATTTTTAAAAGTTCATTGAAATACACAAATATAGTAAGTTCAATTGTGCAACTCTTAGCCTTTTACAAAACTCTTTGAAAGGAAACACAATTTTCATGATCAAGCCGTTGTGTAGTTAAGATAATTGAAAACTAATGGCAAAATTGCATTCATATGAAAGAGAGTAGAGGGGAAAGTGCAGTCAAATGGCAATCATGACAAATGACATCTCTTGTCCAAGAGTCATTTTTCCTCACTAGACTGATTTGTCATCCTCACTTTTGACATTTTTCATCCTGCTATGAAATCACACTGACAGAATAAGATATTTCTAGACTTAACAGCAGGCCACAGAAGATGGTTTCGGGCCTCCATTTATTTTTTGGTTGGCTGTTTCAATTTTTGTTTTCAAGCAGATAAAATCTGGACATACAAAACTTAGTTCTAAGGAAATATTATCAGTTAAACAGCTCCATGGAAGAAGACTATTTTCAAGTAAAATATGAAAGGATATGTAATATTGCTTAACTGACAATAAATCTCTCTACTGGTCACAATTTAAATGTACCAAAATACCAAAAGTTTTGTTTGGCATAGTGTTTAATGAATCATTTAACAGTTCCAGTAGTTTATGCCAAAGCACTGGAATTGGAACAGTCCCATGGAAAAATAATCAAAACAAGAAGATTGTTCATCACCCCACAGAGCCACTACATTTAGATGGGAAATTGGCCTTAGAATTTGTATTAATTTCCTAGGGCTGTCATAACAAAGTACCACAGACTCATGGCTTAAAACAACAAAAATTTATTGTCTCACAGTTCTTGAGATTAGATACCTGAAATCAAGATGTTGGCAGGGCTATTCTCCCTCTCAAACTTGTCAGGGAATCTTTCTGTGCCTCCTCCTAGCTTCTGGGAGGTTGCCAGCAATTTTTGACATTCCTTGGCTCGCAGCTGCGTAATTCCCATCTTTCCACAGCCTATGGGCAAATTTTAGGCTCAAGACAGCCCCTCGAGCTTGAGTTTAAAAGGAGGTCTCTTTCCTCCTCCCTCCTTTGCTCCTTCCTTCCTTTCTTTCTTTGAGAAATATTTACTGAGAAACTTCTGTAGGCCAGGAAACTAAGCTGATATTTAGGGGCATTTGGATCTATGAGAATTTTTCCCTAAGGCTATCACAATGTAGTTTACAGCGGGGAATGGGGAGCAAACTGTTATGTGAACTCAAAATGTTCTCTAAATCATGCTTATTAATGTCTAGTGGGCATATAAATCACTTGAGAAATCTTCCTAAAATGCAAATTCTGACTGTAAGTCAGTTTTGGGGCCCAGGATTCTGCATTTGAAACAAATTTCCAAATGATGCCAACGTCAGTGTTTTGTGGCACACCTTTTGAAAGTAGAAAGTTAAAAGGCCTGAATACAGGAGAAAGGATTAACTCTACCTAAAGATCTGGAAAACTCTCGAAGAATGTGATTTCATGGGACATACATATTAAAGAACCAGCAGTAGCTTGTCACATATAGAATGTGAGCAAAGTACTGCAAAATGTAAAGAAATGTGATGAAAGAATGACCTGCATTGCAGTGTGATGGAACTGAGGAGTCCAGAGTGAATGGGAAAAGAATCATATATTGATAGATGGGACGCAGCTTTACAGGCCTGGTTAAAGAGCATAAACTTAACTGTAGTCAGTGGAGAACCAGAGCAATGTTAAGCAGAGTAGCCTTGTGTCAAGGAAGGATATAGTAGAATGAATCTCGGAGTTCGCTGAACAAATATTCGCTGAGTGACTGCTGGGTCCCGACTACTGTTCAATTCATTCATGAAGCACTCGGGAACAAGACAAAGTCTACGCCCAACTGGAACTTGAGTTCTACCTGGAAGATGCATTCTTAAGACAGCAAATCATCTTGCTAGGAGGAGGGGCACGAAGGAATACCGTGAATTCAAAATGCTGATGAGCAGGAAGGGAAGTAGGACACAAGAGTGACATCTCCACAAAAAAATAAAACCTATAAACCCATCTGCACACATCAAGAAGAAATGTACACTTTTGATGAAGTCTGTGGGTAGATTGGTCACAGACTTTTAGAAAATTAAGCAAATGAAAAGGTAGAGCTATCAACTCTAGTGTAAACAAAAAGTAATATGAAAATTAAATATAATCATTGTACACTACATGACTCGACTGTGCACACTATATAGATAATAATAATAGTATAAACATGGTGATTGATTTAAGCCCAAACGGTGAGGATACGAGTTAGAAGGATTTGCTAAGTATAAGGGAGCTAGCTTTTTATTTTCAATTTTAAAAGTCAATGAGAACTCTAAAGTCAAAAATTTCAAGAAGTAATAGAATTAGCTGACTATTTAGAAACACAAAGCTAAACACCCCCAAAAAAACAGATAAGAGTTGAAAGTGGTTGATGCTGGAGAATGCAGGTGGAACAGGTGATTACTACTTTTCACCATACGTCATTTGAAATTTAAAACGGTGTGCCTTTACTACTTTGAAAATAACAACAGGAGAATGTTGCTGGTTTGCAATTTTAGGAGTTCTTTGGGTAAAATTTGAAACTGGCACCCATACATGGAGGGCAAGGAGAGACAGAAGAAAGAGGCCGACCACTCCAGAATGGTGAGTGGTAGTTTTAAAAAGCAGAGGAGGCTTGTCTTGAGTGGCTGCAAGATGAGTAATCTTGACACCCACCCACCGGAATCTTAAAAGTTTATGTAGAAACCGTAACTGGGTTCCATCACATGTTCAGTGCAGAAGCTCTCAATAACACATTGCTCTCTCAAGGCTGTTCTTGAAACTGCTCCTAGTGGGGGAACGGTGGGTGGAACATACATTTAAGGACAGGGGAGGTGGGGAGGGACCTCCGATTGCCCAAGTCTAGCTCACAGATCAACCATGGTCATGTTCTCTCAATGACCTCGTCCAAAGAATGTTTTGAAAATCTTGTGTATGAATTACAATATAATAAACAGGGAGATGTGATAAGTCTGTCTTGCTGGGCGGGGGAAAGGTTTACCACCTTGGATCAGGGGTCAGCAGAGCCTTCTCTGGGGGAAGCTGCATTTGAACTGAGACATGAAGGATGAAGCAGTCAGCTCTGTCAAAAGTCGAAAAGAAAGGTCTAAAAGTCAGTGGTACCAGCAAATGCAGAGACCCTGTAACCAGAAAGAGATTGAGTTGTAGGTGGAGAATAGAATGCCCAAGTGCCCTGAGGCCCTGAGGCTTAGTGAGGGCGAGGGGAGAGCAGTTCCAAATGAGTTTATAAATGTAGCCGGGGGCAAAAGAATTTAGGGCATTGTTGCTTATACCAAGGATTTCATCTGAAAATCAAGAGGAAGCCATCAAAGGATTTTCAGCTGGGGGCATGCAGGGGATAAACCAGAGTGTTACTTAAAAAGGAGGCTCTGGGAAGCAGGAGGATGATTCGGGAAATTATTACTGTCTTTTAGGATAGAGACAATAGTTCCCAGACCAGGTTGGTGTTAACAGAGATGTACAGTAGTCAGATTTAAGCTCTATTTTGGAGATGGAAATTTCTGATGGAACTGTAGAGTCAACGCAGATGAAAAAATGATGAGGGCTAAAACTGAGGGAGCAAGAGGAACAGCAAGGACGTCCAGATGAAAAAGATGTTTCGGAAGGAGAATTTACAGGACCTGGTGACTAATCAGATATTGAGAATGGACGTAGAAGCCGAGGATGACTCAGATGTTTCTAGCTTTGGATCTTGGTAGGGCCAAGACTGTTGTCCCTCCTTGAAACATTAAAACAGACCAGGGAAAACTTGGAAGGCACTTCCTTAATAAAACGTCAATTATTTCGCTAGGAATATTTCGATACCAGTAAGCGCTGAAGCCACACAGTAATTTTTGGAATCATTCTACAGCTTTCGAATAGACCTGTCGGAAAATATTTTGCTTAAATTTGGTATCCTAAAATGAGACTAAAGTGCCCAGGTTATTAAAATATTATTTAGCAGTAGGACTGTTACTCTCTTAATCCCACAGCCTTATGAAATTAAAATCAACTTTGCCAAATTTGTTTCCTCAGGTCACATTATCCAGTTTTGTACACTTTCCCAGTAATTCTTCTCCAAACCTTTTTTTGCATAGTTCGTCTCTGTTCTAGCCTCTTACTCCATTTGCTGCCAAATATTATAGCATCTTGCTCTCTGGTCCTCTTTCTTCTTTTTCCTCTTCAATATGGACTGGATAAAGAAATGATGTAGGCAACTTACTTCACTATTCGATCAAACATCTTTTGGCCATAGTGTGCTCAGAGAGAAAGCTGCAATTGTTAGTGAAACTCCTGATGGTGAGTTTTTACTAAAGATTTTTTCCTGTAACCATGAAATGTGTTCTTGGAAAATTGCCCCTCTGTATGTGTACGTGGGTGTGCGTGTGTGTATGTGTGCGTGTGTTTTAATATGTCTATTTTTGTTTTCTGTTATACTTATTGGAAACTGTCCATAGGGTAAAGAAAGTCCCCTTGTTTGTTAAGCATCATTACTCTCATGCAGTACATCCTGAAATGCAATTAGGGTTTTCAGCTCAAAATTCTGTTTCTCTTAAGTAAAAAAATTCCTTTTCTGAAATACTTCCACTTCTTTTTACCCATATTGTAACACTTTTCAGAGATAAGTGGACCTTAAGGGAGAAATTCAGTTCTTCTGAAAATCAAACTCTTAACTGCCTGAGCATCCATCTGCTTCATTCAATTGTGTGTTTATTGGATCATTTCTTTATACCTGGACTTACTGTGTACTTACTCTGTGCCAGACGCTGAGTTCCCATTTGAAGACATGATAGTACATTACCTAGATTTTGCTTTAGGACACCATTTCACCCTTTTTTCTTAATCTCTTTTTTGCCTTTAAGTATTCAGGACTTATGGTATAAAATGACAGTTGATTTGTCTTTTAAATTATATTTTTAAGTTTCTATTTTTGTTTTTGTAATGTTATGGCATCTGAAATTATATAACATTACCTATGTATCAACCGGTTTCATTAATATAGACACTAATTATATTTATCCTGTAATTCTGCTGGATTATGCATTTTCAAGGAAGAGTCCACAGCATTTAACCCCTTGCAATTTCTAGAAAAGTCTGTGCTGTGGATTTATTATTTGGATCTGAATTTGATTTCATTTTTCTCTATTCTCCACAGTTGCTATTTTCAGCATTCAATTGTAGCATAAATATGCCATATGAGAGTATTTCTTTTTCATAACAATAGATCCACATTTATATATATCCTTCTTCTGGTATCACTTCAGGCATCATCAAAGAATTCTTTGAGCATATATCTTCTACTGCTTTTAGAATAAACGTTCTAAAATAAAAAGAAATAAGAGGTTTTTATATAACTTTCATAAGGTCCAATTACAGGAGAATAGAACAAAATAAATCGGATAATCATTTCTTGTAAGTAACTTTAAGGAATATTTTGTAAGTATTGATTTCTTTAAATAGTTTCTGAATTTTTTGTCTCATTATAGAAAATTTAGTTGAAACTTTCTTATATTTCATTGGCTTAAATAATATATTTTAAAATTATATTGATTATTAGGTGAAATCTACCATTGATTCTAGTATTTACTCTTTAAACAATACAAGCAATTCATATATTCATTAGTATCGTTTTAGCTAATGATTCTAAAGTTATTTGTCATATTCATGGTTAAAGACTAAACATTTAATTTGGGGATAAAATCTTTAAAAATTTTCCTCTTTTAAATGCTCTTATTCAAGCAAGAACATATAGTGATAGAGAAGCTTGAAAGAACATCTCACAGCGAGTGGGAGAGAGAATGATTATTGAAACTATATGGTTAGGGGTTGAGTTTTGAGTCCATAGCTTACAGCAACACTTGGTCGGGAATAAACTGAGTTAAGCATGCTTCGAGGAACGATGAATGGCACTGCTGAAATTTTGCCCAGCCATCCATGCAGATCCACTCTTAACTCCCTCACAGCAACGTACGTGTTCAGGAAATCTCAGATTCATTGGAGCTGGACACAGGTAAGGAAAGACAATAAGAATGACAGCATTTCCAGGTTCTTAAATCTTTTTCAGCGTTTGCAGGAGGTGAGTCCCATGAAAGATAGCTGCGTCATTCATTGCCGTGTCGCCAGTACTTTGCATTTAGCAGGTTCTCGGTGAATACTGTTTAAACGGATATGAAAGGACGTTCATTTACCACCAGCTCCCCTTCGTGTCTTCTAGTTCTACAGTAAGACATTTTGAGGCTCCAACCACATATACACCACCTTATACGTAAAGTCTAACTTAATGCCAACATCATATGAAATCTAATACATTTATGTTGAAATTCTAAAAAGAACTTTTCGTGTTTCTCACTGGAAAATTCTAGGTAAGATATTCTAAGTTTATATTTTAGAGTTGTTGTGTACACAACTGGCTTGTGCTCTTTTCCTGTTGTTTAGAATTTGCAAAGTGCCATCTAAATTTCAAAAGTGATGCTTGTATCCATTGTTGTAGCTTTGTAGTTTAAAATGGAAGGATTTGCTTTTCCTTATTTTAAAATATCTTTTTTTAAAGATTTTATTTTTCCTCTTTCTCCCAAAGCCCCGAGTACATGGTTGTGTATTTTCAGTTGTGGATCCTTCCAGTTGTGGCATGTGGGATGCCGCCTCAGCATGGCCTGATGAGCGGTGCCATATCCGCACCCAGGATTGAACTGGCGAAACCCTGGGCCGCTGAAGCAGAGTGCGAGAACTTAACCACTCAGCCATGGGGCCGGCCCCTAAAATATTTTTAATTTTGATAAAAATCACTTTCAAGCCTGGCTTTAAAGGATTCTTGAAATATTAAAAATACTGGCTTAAAGTATTTTTAAAGTATTTATAACGGGTTTTTGATATGTGTTTTCCATTTTTACAGTGGTCTCTTGAAAGGGCTGAACAAACCTCTAGAAACCAAGTACAGGGTATAGATAGGCGAAGATGACTTTCAGTTGGAGAAAAATGAATTGATCTATAAAGACAATGAGAAAAAAATTAAATTATTATATGAGAGATTTATGCATTTGTCTTGGCTGCCTGTACGCTGTCTTCCAAGAAAACTCATTTCAAAGACATGAAAAGGTAGATGCTGGGAGCAGCGGGGCATCTTCAAGTACTTTTAGGAGTCAGCTCACATTGCATCACGGCCTGGGTGGAATATAATAGGTAATGAAGCTATATTGGAGGAAATGATGAGGGTTGAGAGACGGGAAAGAAAAGGAAATCCTTACACTATGTCTTTTCTGAGTTTCAGTTATAAATTTATGAGGCTAAACATACAGTTTTCAGAAGAAACCAGAACACATCCACCTGGATTTCAGATTAGAATTGATCCCACAGGCCTGTTCCCCAGAAATCCCTGTGAAATGACAAAAGCACTGACAAAATTCTATTTGGTGGTAGAGAGCAGCTAAACCATGGGTCTATGCCTGTATCAAATGGTGTATGTCTCACATTCTCTATCTACTACAAGGACACAAACCATAAATCAATGGGAGAATTTGCCTAGAAGTGGCTCTTGGGAGCTACAGTGTGGGAAATCAGATCCCGGATGAGAATTGGCTAACTGTGTAAATGGATCACTAAACTTTATTGATCCTTGCTATGTTTGACCATATACCCCATATTATTATACTTGGGAAAAGTAAGTGTAAAACAGTAGAACTGACTATCAGTATTACGAAATTCTACACAGTATGTCACTGTTGCTGTCAGGGAAGTAAGGCAAGGTTCTTTATAATATGATAAATTCACCAGCCATTCCTCCCATCAACGTTACCCAAAGTGAGGATCGAGGAAGCCCAAGAGTTCCAGAATGGTTTATAAAATTGTCTGCAGGGACTTGGACTTTACATGAAAAAATTAAAGCAATTAGAAGAATAATATGATTTCCACATTAAATAATAAATGTGATAATGTGTGAACAATCAAAATGACAAAATATTGACAATGAGAAAATATACTGTCACGCACTGTATAACGACATTTCAGTCAATGACAGACAGCATATGCAACGGTAGTCGCATAAGATTAGTACCGTAGAGCCTAGATGTGCAGTAGGCTGTACCATCTAGGTTTGCATAAGCCCACGCTATCGTGTTTGCACAACTACAAAACTGCCAAACGACACATTTCTCAGAAGTTATCCCCTGCGTTAAGTGATGCATGACTGTACGATGTTGAAGAAAAAATATAAATTTGGATTATAAAATGTAGTGTCTAACTCTAAAACTTCAAATCACCATCAAGCTCTTTTATGAAGAAGTATGCTTAGATAGAGAGGTAAACTCTATTATTTCCAGGGCTATGTATGCCGAGGAAAGGTAATCATCAATGTACACTATATGAGGCTTTGGTAGCATTTTAATAATTTGAGATGTTGGATATAAAGTAATTCTTTATGGGTTTTTCTAGCAGTTTGGCTCTTACAAACTTCGTACTTGGATTTAGGAAGATTTCTCAGGAATTCATGAATGAATGTTCACTATTCACAAATAGCCAATTTCTGTCCTAAACTGAAATACCAAAAGCACAAGGATGGTCAATGAATGTTTAGAGTGTATTGCACATATTATGCTATGTGTAGTAGAAGAAGCTTGTCTGGTGATCTCAGATAGAGTTGCATTGTTCATATCTGCGTTAGAAAATATGCCTTAAATTCAGTAATCTATAACTACAAATCTCATTTCCAAATAAAAAGTGTTTTAAATTTATTGTTAATTTTTATATTATAGGGATTAAATATGACCTTTTATCTATAGCCAGCAATTTTATATTTTAGAATTTACCTTCATAGTTAAATTCTTCATCCGTACAAAACCCTTTAATTCTTCATTTTAAACATTTTTTTTGTAATCTGAGTTAGATAAATTCATTTGATTTGCAGTTATTTAGTCCTATAATATCAAAGGTATGTAGGAAAAGTATTACTACTTGGAAATTTTACACAATTCTTTAAAAAATTATTTTCATCTAATGAAATTTTTTAGAGAGTTTTGTGACTCAATTCGAAAGAAGAAACTATGTTAACGGCATCTGTGAGTATGTTGTTTCCTTTACATTCAAAACTCATTTATGGTTATGATTTAATACTTCAAAATATAGTGAAATATACTAGGGCTGAAACATTCTCAGAGTGAAGCAGTCTTGCACTCTGTGAAAGTTCTGTGATTTCAGGTGTAGGAAGAACATGATATGGCCTCTGAGCCCAGTCTGTCTTGGCTCATCTCCGCCGAAAGAAAGGCAGACAAGAGGAGATAGAAATGGTTCTTTTATCTTTCTTTCTGGTCATGAATCACCCTCTATCACGCTCATCTTTTCAGATGGTGGTTTTCACTTCTTGTTTTAGTTTTTAAATCATTTCAGGATTCTATACTACATAGTTTTGTCCAACTACTTATGACACAAATTTTATTTGAGAGGAATCTTTGTTGTACTTACTCATACACAAGTAGTACTAATGATTTGCACTTGAAAAATACTTTGAATTAGTCACAAAGCCCAAATGTCATCATCCTTTAAAAAATCATGAAGGCAAACTGCAAGAGATGTTCTAATCCAGTTACAATTAAATTAAACTTTGTGCACAAGAACAGGAAGGATATAAAACATAAAAGTAGATGCAAGTTTGGTAGGGACTTGGGTAAAGTTTGTGCTTCATTTGGATTAGAAATGATTTTTAGGTGATAACACATCATGCCAACAATAAAACAAACAAAATACTTGAGCTTTATTACTGTCACATATATTAAAGTCTAAAGAACAATTGGTATGGCTTGTCTTATAAATTTTTCTTTACAACTTTATTGAGCTGCATTTCACATACCATAAAATTTACCCATTTTAAGTGTACAGTTCAGTGGCTTTTAGCATATTCACAGAGTTGGGCAACCCTCACCGCAATCTAATTTTAGAAGATATTCATTACCCCAAAAGAAAGTCCACACACACTAGCAGTCATTCTCCTTTCTCACTTTTTCCTACATCCCAGCCCCCACTACCCTGCCACCCAAGCCATAGCAGCCACTAATCTACTTTCTATTTCTATGTATTTTTCTATTTTGAATGTTCACATAAATGGAATCGTGCAATATATGTTTTTGGTGACTGTCTTCTGTCACTTAGCAGAGTGCCTTCAAGGTTCATCTATGCTGTAGCATGTACCAGCATGTCATTCTTTTTACTACTGAATAATATTCCATTTTATCAATATATCACATATTGTTTATCCATTCCCAGTTGAAGGATATGTGAGTTATTGCCACTTTTTAGCTATTATAAATAATGTTGTCATGAATATTCATGTACAACTTTTTGCACAGACATATGTGTTCCCTTCTTTTGGGTGTATACCCAGGCATGGAATTGCTTTCTATATGGTAACTCTATATTTAACATTTGAAGGACTGCCAAATTGTTTTCCAAAGCACTAGCACCATTTTATTTTCCTACCAAAATGTATGAGGGTTCTTATCTCTCCACATCCTTGTCAACACTTACCAACTGTCTTCTTTACTTTGCCTATCTTAATGTGAGTGAAGTCGTACCTCATTGTGGTTTTGATTTGGCTTTCCTGATAGCTAGTGATATTAAGTATCTTTTCATGTGTTTATTGGTCATTTGTATACCTTCTGTTGAAAAATGCGAATTCAAATCTTTTGCCCATTTTTAGTTGGGTTATTTGTCTTTTTATTGTTCCTTTATATACTATGAATTTCTTTATATGCTATGGATACAAGCCCTTTGTCAAATAAATATATGTCGAGTCTCTACAATGTGTCATCATCCATAATATAAGGTACATAATTAAAAATCGCTAGTTATGAGAATGACCAGCAAAACGTGACCCACGTATTCAAGATTATTCAAGAATGATTAACCAAGATTATTCAAGAAATAATAAAAACGTTTAATAGAAGCAAACCCCCAGAAGACCAGATATTAAAATTTACAAAGATTTTAAAATAAGTATTGCAAATATGTTAAAAATTTGCAGATAAAAATGTATATAATGGTTGAGAAGATAAGACATTTGAGGGAAGATATGAGAGCTCTAAAAAGAATCAAATGGATATTCTAGAACAAAAAAATAAAATATCTAAAGTAAAAAATTTATTTGATGGGCTTAATGGAAATTTTTAAACTTCAGAGGAAAGACTCAGTGAACTCGGAAACAGGTCCATATAAATCCTATAATATGAAGCACATAGAGCAAAGATTGATGGGGCCGGCTCCGCGGCCGAGTGGTTAAGTTCACGCGCTCCGCTGCGGCGGCCCAGGGTTCGGATCCTGGGCGCGGACATGGCACCGCTCGTCAGGCCACGTTCAGGCAGTGTCCCACATCCCACAACTAGAAGGACCTGCAACTAAGATATACAACTGTGTACAGGGGGCGTTTGGGGAAATAAAGCAGGAAAAAAAAAAAAAAGATTGGCAGCAGTTGTTAGCCCAGGTGTCAATCTTTAGGGGAAAAAAAAAAAAAAGATTGAACATACTCAGCAGAATCTGAATGACCTCTAGGACAACAACGAGTGTGCTAGCATAATTGGAGTTCCAGAAGGAAAGGAAAGAGGAAATAGGGAGGAATATTGGACAACGTTTTTTCAAATTTGATAATAGAAATCTCTATTTCCAAGAAGCTCAGAGAATACTAACAGGATAAACACAAATAAAAACACACCTGAGTAGCTCTACTCTAACTGTTGACAACCAGAAATAAAGAGAATATATTAAAAGCAGCTAGATTATATGTTGAGGGAAAATGGATTAGAATAAAGGCTCACTTTTCCTCAAAAACAAGAGAAGCCAGGGACACCAGAATATCAGTGTTAAAATGCTGAAAGTAGAAAAGTCCAGGCTTAAATAAATACGAAGTGACCACTAATATCAGAAAAAATAGATTTTCAAACAAAGAATGTTACCAAATTTAGAGCAGGATATTTTATAATGATGAAAGGGTCAATTAATCAAACAGATATAACAATACTAAATATACATGAACTTATTAGAGATTTAAAATGCATAAAGCAAAAGTTGTTAGAACTAAGTGAGAAATAAGCAAATCTACACATATCTTGGGAATTTATATCACTCAGATTGAATAAATCCACGAAAACCATAATCAGTAATAATCAAGATTTAAACAATACTAGCAATCAATCTGACTCAATTGACCTTTACATGCTTCTACACCCAAAGCTGGGTATGTTTTTAAATGTACCTGGCATGTTTATAATATAAACTTTATTCTGAGCTATAGACTAAGTTTCAATAAACATTTAAGAATTGACAATCCACAGCAGAATTAAATTAGGTGGCAATAATAAGAAGACATCTAAAAAAGCCTAATATCTGACACCTAACATGTTTCCAACCTAGAGATCGTCAGAGGCTGCTCACCCAGTCTCGCCTGTTTGTTTATATATTGTCTATTACTGCTTTCTTGCTACAACAGGTCAGTGTCATCACTCATCCCAGAAATGCAAACCCACCCTGAGTTCTCACTTCAGATTCTGCAGTAGCTAAACTGCAAAAACACAGGATGAAATGTTGATAAAGATGCAGAGCAACAAGTACTCTCATACATAGCTTGTGGGAGTCGAAAATACTACACTTTTGGACAACTCTTTGGTAGTTACTTGTAACGTTAAACATGCGTGTATCCTTCGACTAAGATATCACATTCCTAGGTATTTACCCAAGAGAAATAAAAACATATGTCAGGAACAACAAAAATAAAATGTTATAGAGGAACCTTCATAACATTTCCAAAGCAGACATAAGTCAAATGTTCACCAACACAAGAATGCTTTTGGATAAACACGTTGTGGTTTATTCATACAATGCAATGCTTACTCAGCAATAAAAAGGAACAAATTGCTGGTACCTGCAACAGCTCAGTTGAGTCTCAGAAAGTCATGTTGAAGAAAGACATGTAAAACTACAAGTCTCCATCATTTCACTGGTATAGATTTAAAGAATAAGCAAAAGAAATTATTTTGATAGAAGTCAGAACAATTGTTGCCTCTGGTGGGAGCGGGAGACTGACTCGAGGACAATATGGAAACTTTCTTGGGTGACTCAAATGTTCTATACGTTGATGGGGTAGTGGCTACACAGATATGCACGTTTATCCAAACTCATAAAACTCATAGCACCCTAAGATTTGTGCACTTTATTGTAGGTAATTGTACTCCACTTTATAAAACTATGAGAAGACCAAAAAGAAATTGTATGGAATGAATGCAATAAGAAGAGTAGTAATATGCAAAACAATCCACAATATATCTACATGTTTCTGAAAGCTGAAGTAGAAATACATGAGGCATTCATCAAAAGATGTATATTAATAGGAACTAGACATGATTCAAAAACCAGAGGACTACTGTACCTTAATATTGTAAAATAAATAAAATTTCCATGAAACTACAAGAAATTTATACTAGCAAGAAATTATACTAGCAAGAAACTATACTATACAAGAAATTTATATAAAAGAAATTTATATAGTATATGCATTTCAGAAATTTCATAGGAAAAAATAAAAAGGAGACAAAACAATTAAAATAATTATGTTATCTGAAAACATGAGTCAACTGAATTAACAAGTAAAGTATCTGAATATTAACTATATTTAGTTGTCCAAAAATGTGGAAAGCAAAGCCTATAATAGGAGATTAGAAATGGATAGGAAATGTCTCTCAATCTCAGAAGTGGTTTAAAATATTGTCTGAGGAAATACTTATTGTTATTGGACATAGTCACCGGTTAAATATTTATGCAATGACTATAAAATAAAGGTAACATTTCACTGAATACTAGTTACTAAAGAGCAGTATTAATACTTCTGGTAAATAATTATTCTGAGTTGCTATACCTTTCTAACTTCTTCTTTTAACAACTTCTCCTTCAAGGTATAGAGATAACACATGTTCATGGAAGATAATTTTTAAAATACGAGAAATGCACTTATAGTAAAAGAAAATGATCACATCCCCGAGGTAATTACTCTTAAGTTTTTGTTCATTTTCTCAAATCCAAAAAATATGCATTCAAAATATGCACGTGTTTTACAGAATTGGACTTAATACTTTTTTTCCCCTGTTCTTCTGTAAATGGAAGCTTAAGCCTGGTTTTTAGCGGAGTGGTTGTACCCTTCTCACTCCCCAGGACTCCAATGGGAACAGTCCCGCCCCCTTCACCTCAAGAGCGTGCATAGGGTTAAACCAGCAAATTGAAAATTTCCTTATCTATTCCCTAGAGAATATTTAAAAACTTTCCTAGGATATGACTCCAGGGAAGGAAATTCTTATCATTATCTTCAGGTCAGAAAATAATTTTTAAAAAGTTAATTATATCATAATCTGAATAAATGTTGTCCTTCATGATAATAAAGATACCTCATTTTAAGCAATACATGCAACTGCCTTTTGTTTTAAATTTTCCTCTCTACCCACCACACAGACCTCTTAGGAATCCCTAATCTGACGTTCCAGATACAAGGAGACATACGGGATGACACTCTCTGCTCTCTCCTTTCTGACGTTTCTATACGTCTGTGTGCCCGCATATACCCACGTATTTATCAGCTATATCAGGCTTGTAACTGTGAGTGGAATATCTATTAACATACTAATTGCATTAAAGATCTTTACGTCAGTCTATACTTTAGGATTTTTGTTTTGTTTTTGTTGTAAACATACACAGATCCCATTTTCTTGAATGCAAATTAGATACTGTGTAAAGTAAGGCTACTACAAAAACAAATGTATCATTGGCAATTTACGTTATTTATGAAAATCCAAGTTCATTGTCTATGAAAGCATATGTAATAATGACTAATAATTACCTAGAAAACTTCATTTAAGCAGTTACCACATTTATTCCTAAAATTACATTGTCTTAACGAATTAAAATTGATAGCTAACTAGCAGAAAGACACAGAAATATAAATAACCCAACAGATGATAACACTTATACAAGTAAATATGAACCATTTAATTAATTATAATTCTGAATTTACATTTCTATCTATTGTTTACTTGGAATTTACTACTTACAGTAGTTTTTTTAACCGTTGATGCAATTTAGTACAGTCTCAGGTATAAAATTGTAATACTTAAATTTTAGACATATCTATGAAATGCAAAATCATTTTATGAGCCACTAGACACTACTAGTACTATGTTATTAATGTGAAATATGTTTCTTGAAATCTGTTGAATATGAGGCTGTCTTTTGACATGCTCAATAGAGGTAGTGAGAATTTCATGTGGAAATTTACAAAGAAAGTAAGAATGGAATTCTTGTCTGTAGTGTAGCACACTTTATTTTTGGCCATAGAAAAGTTCTACGTTACCAATGTCAAAATAAGAGCCCATAGACCAAGACAATTACAATATAAGGTACACTATAAAGCAACCAGGATCAATCTAAATCTAACTGAAGCAAGGGATACACAATGACAATTTTCTTTTCTTTTTAAGTCAAAACTGTTTATTGGTTTTCATAATACAAAAGCAATGTATACGCATTTC